>NC_056750.1:289491328-289493828 GCF_019279795.1 Protopterus annectens | reverse complement strand
CCAAAGCCTTTACTCTTCTGTTAGCAATCCATTCACAGATGATGTCTTCCAGCTCAGGAAATAATGGTTGCCGACCTGATTCACACTTGCACTTCTTAACTTTTCCCTTGTCCATCTGTTGATTGAAGTTATCGTACGCTGCTCGCCACTTTTGGACCATTTGAAGATCCAAATTCTTCTCTTTGGAGAAAGCCATCAGATTCTTTCCCCAGGAGTCCTCCACGATTCTTTTCTTGTACTCGAAAGAATAGCTCTTTTTTCTGCACTCATCTTGTCTGGGGGGGTTAACTGAAGTCTTACAAGACAGGAGTGGCAACACAAAATGGCGACAGTTAAGAAGACTCCACGACACCCGTTCGTTATCAAGTGCGCACGTTTTATGTGCATTGTCTGTACTTTATTTATTATTTATTTATTTTACATTTGTAAACTGGGAAATTCTGACTGGACCAGGTCCATTTTCAGTGGAAGCCCGGGGAGAAAAGCTCTGGCATCAAGTTATACAAATACAGTACATCCAGCATAATACACAAAACAGGTTACATCATGTATGCTGAGCATAGTAATATAACAAGAAATTAATAAATCACTCCAGGTAAAAGAAGATATAGAAGATAAGTAAAAAGACAATGTCAGTTATATCATTGGCATCAGAGATCCAGCATGCGATCAGAGAGGAGTTTGGGGAGTTAATAGTGTGGGTAGGGTTATGCAATGCAAGGGCATAACCAGGTACTAAGAAGATGCAATTTGAGGGAGTTTTTGAATATGGATGTGGAGGGGGCAGTGAACACGGATAGGGGAAGAGAGTTCCAATTTCTGGCAACAGTGTGGGAGTAGTGCACTTTCCCTGCATTATTGTTAGCCTTGGTGATGGACAGGAGAGATTTTTCACTAGATCTTAGGTACCAGTTTGCAGTATAGACAGTAAGTAGGTTGGATAATGAGGGGTTTTTTTCAGGATATTTGAAAATACTGTAGAGGTTGTGCCCAGCTGGTGATAGTTAAGTAGCTGTGGTAGCTCAAGCCATTTTAGTTATTTTAGTGCAGTACAGTGATGGGTTCTATAGGTTGAGTTAGTAGCAAACTTGGTTATTTTATTGTAGCATGATTCTAGTTTGTCTAGGTCACATTGTCTGATTTGGGTAAAGATTTGTGCTGCGTATAATAATGTTGACAGGAGGTGGCTTTGTGCAAGAGTGACTCTTGCTTTTTGTGAGAGAAAGGACTTATGTCTGTATAGGGAGCCTAACTTTTTGTGTGCTAGTTTTACAGTATATGAGATATGAACATCAAAGTGGAGATTATTGTCTATTTCAATGCCCAGAAGTTCGGTGTGGTTAGAAGGGAAGATGGTGGTACCGTCCTTAGATGTTATTGTAAAGGAGAGGTTTTTTTTATCTATTAGGGGTAAATAGTAGCAGTTTTGTTTTTTTGGGATTTAGAAATAGTTGGATACCTGATATCCATTTTTCTACCGAGTTAAAGGTATCTTGAGTGAGTGTATGTAGGGTGGTGGGAGATGAGGTGGAGCAGATCAGGGTTGAATCATCCGCATATTGTATGGGTGTGGCATGTTGTGTAGAGCTATTGAGGTTATTTGTGAAAAAAGAGAACAACAGTGGGCCCAGTATAGAGCCCTGTGGGACACCTATGGTGGTTGGAAGTTGTGTAGACAGAGTTCCTTTCCACTGGACTGATTGTTGCCTGTCAGATAGGTAGCTTTTGAACTAGGCTATAGTAGAGGAGTTGAAGGATAATGATGTTAGTGAGTCTAGTAGAATGGAGTGGGAGACCATATCAAATGCTTTTGGGAGGTCTAGGAAAATGGCTGATACATATTTGTTATCATTCCTGTGAAGGTTTATATGATTAGTGAAGGATAGAAGGGCTGTGGTAGTGCTGTGATGTGGACGGAAACCATGTTGTGCGGTAGATAGTAGATTGTGTGTGTTAAGAAATGTCATCACTTGCAAGTGGATGCATTTCTCAAGAATTTTGGAAAGGGGGCAAAGGATAGCAATAGGTCAGTAGTTGGAGAATTCGTAGGAGTTACCTCCTTTATGGAGAGGAATGATGTGAGATACTTTCCAGAGTTTGCGTATGTAGGATTCTAGTTTGGAGCAGTTATTAGGATGGAGACAGGATATGATAGGAAGTCACTAGCCATTTTTAGGTATGCAACAGGTATGTTATCAGCTGCCAATGTGGTTGGCTTTAGTTTTAGGAGGAGTTTTTTGATAGTTGACGTGGGCACTGGTGATAGGCTGAAACAGGGGGTGATGTGAGATTGGCTGGGTTGTAATTGAGGTAGACTGTTTTTGGTTATTTGACTGGACAGGGCTAAGATGAATTTAGTACAATGGTTTTTAAATTGAGAAGCTATGTCTAGGGTATTGTTAGTAGAGCTGGGTGCGGGAGTAGTGGTTTTGCCTGGCTTTAGTAGGGAGTTAATGGCATGCCAGAATTTTTGTGGATTATTTGAATATTTCCTTTGAGC
>NC_056750.1:289448828-289486328 GCF_019279795.1 Protopterus annectens | reverse complement strand
ATCTCTTACATTTCTGTGATGCTTCTCAATTAATGTCATGTTAGCAAAGTTTGTGAATAAATTCAGGTTAACTCCCTGCTATCTGTATACTCCCATCAAACCTAAAACACTATGCACAGAAAAAAAAACAGAATAAAAACAACACAAAACCATTCACCAGTTTTATTCCAGCAATCTAAGTACAGGAATGGCATGCTGATATTAGCCAGCATGTGACAATATATGACGAGTGCCGACGGATACCACATTTAACTATTGTCAGATTAATGGACTGGAAAGACGTGACTTAATGAATGACAACAACGAAGCAAGAAAGAACTCTACAGGGGGAGTGGCAGGTAATGCTGTTACTGACTCCAGCTCCCCATATCACAACTGTATTTTTATTTTGAAGAGGATTCGTGTTTATAGCTTGTATAATAGATTCACAGAACCCCAAAGAGTTTTTTAGAGTTCCTTGTCAATTCTACTTTCCTCAGTGTAACTTTAACAAAACAAAAAAAGGTAAAATGCTTTACATGAATGAGTTGGAAAAAAAGACTACTGACAGGTAGGAAGTTCATCTTTTCTACTGCTGCAAAATTTCTGTCAGCAGCTAGTCAAACTAAAGACTGTTCTAATCTATGTATCCAGTAACAGTACAGCTTTGTGGGGCTTATTGCCTGTACTGACAAAGACTTATCCTTCCGTTCTTCCTTATAACAAATACTTTATCTGATTAGATGTCTCTTTGTAAAGTACACTTATGTTCTTAAAACACTCCCCTCATTGAGAATTCCTGAACTCTTACAGTCAAATTTAAGTTCTGGCTCTGGAGGGATTTTATGAGTCACACAAATAAAGTTAACTGCTACTTTTATATCCTTCCTCTAATACATTTTATCAAACCTTCAAATCAGAATTCAGTGAGGGCAGTTTCAATGAACACACTCTGGTTAAATACCACATTCCTGAACAACAGAAAACACAGAAATAATCGTATTTAGGAGTTGGATCTGCTGTCTACTCCCCCCATAACTGGACAAACCCTGTACCTCCCACTCTAATATAATAATTTTAGGGACTTTACTGAGGATGTAAATATAAACAACTATAAAGTTGTGTCCACTGTGCAGGAATGTGCATGACCCAAACAGGACCTGATCACCTATGAATCTGAACGTGATAACTACGAATCAAATGACTCTCTACTATCTGAATAATGATTTTTATGCTCAGTTTGCTTCTCAGTTTATTTCAGGAAAACAAAAACATATATCCCGTTTACACATTTTCTATAAATCTTGCACACAAATGTACTTTGCTTTTAGTGATATGTGAACAAAGAAAACATTGTGCAAAAACAGCTAAGTGCCAATTCACTCACCCGCGTTCCTTTTGGTCCAGCTACACCTACTGGTCCAGGTAAACCCTATTATAACAGAAAGCAACAACGGAGTAAGTTAACTAGAAAGAACAATACATAGCTGCAAACATTAAAATTTTTGGGCCACATTTCAGGATGACTTTATAAAAACCTTGACTCATAAAGGAAGAAGGTATGTTAAACTTGTAAGGCTTAACTAGTTTATGGCCACTTATCAAGTGGTAGCGCATAACAAATAAAGGATTCGGTACAGACATAGTATATAAGCAACTGTGTTACGCAAATTTTATTTATTCTTATATTTGCTTGCAAACCTTTACTGGTTCAACTTAATTATTAATTAGCCACCACCTAATTTTTTTTACAAATTTTGTTTATTTGTACTTTGCAGGTGTATAAACTGGAAAGAAAACTGTCATTTACAGGCTTGACCCAATAGAAGAAACAGTTTGAGCTTGATTTTAAAGCAAAATAAATATTGGCATTGTTTTATTTTAAAAAGTCTCCCAGTAAACAATAACACAGACATTCTTTCACAAGACACAGCTCAACTCTAAACCATAAAAAAGAGAGTCCATATTATTGTTTTACAAGTTTTTCTTTAATGAAAAACAAAGTAAATATTCATTGAAGGTCTACTCATTTTAATTTGAAAATAGCCCCAAACTGTTTCTTCAGTACTGCCATGGGGTTATAAGCACATATTTGTTTTACTTTAACAAGATACGATTTTGTAGCTTCAAGGCTCCATTCTGATGCTGTAGCTTTCTATTCTTTTTCACAACCCCACATATCAATCAACAAAATAACTTCAAAATCACCATCTCCACAGTTACACTTGTTTCAAGGTCAACAGTTTTATATTTTGTACAGGGTTTCTCCTGCACACTGTACTAATAGCTAACTCTAAACACCTGTAATAAACATCTGTGTTCATGCAACTTAAGTAGAGTTATGAAAATGCTAAATTGGAAAGCAAGAAATAGTGTAAGTCATGATTTTAAAATGCATGTTTTACCTTAAACCAGAATGCAAGTCTTTTCTCTGCACACTTATTCTTTAAGTGCATAAATGATACTGCATATGTTGAGCAGTAGAAACCTAAATATACACAAAGGCTTACAATAAGCTGAAAAAAAACTGTCCTGGCAGTACTAAAATCTACATTAAACCTCCAAACACAAAGATTAATGATGTGATATAACACCAGATAACGAAAATAAAGAAATTGGCACAATGGCACCTCAGAAAACAAAAAAGAAGAATGTTTCCAAAAAAAAAAAAAATGAACACAGAAGCTTAACTCAAAAGAGCAAAAATAAGTACAAATTTAAATAACTACAATTCTGCAATTTGCAAAGGTCTGCATCAAGAAATATTTCATGAGAACAGAACTTTTTAAAAGTAAACAGGTATGTGTGTATATATATATATATATATATATATATATATATGGGGAGGCCATCTTTACAGTATGGGGACCTCTAGTAGAAACAGTGCAGTCATGGAACCTATAACAATTAACATCAACAAGTTTCAGTATATTAAAATTACTGGACTCACAACAATACTAAAATAACAACTGGTCATTACAAAGGCTTAAAACATTAATAAGAAGTACGATTAACCCATTCTAAAAGCGTATAGCAGGTTTAGGATTCAGAAAGCCTCAAAAATTAATAAAATTGTGTCCACGTATATTTAACTGAATTAGACTTCAAAATAATTAACAGTGTTAGTGAGTCCCTCTGTAGAATGAAATGACTCAGGAGAACCATAACAGGAATTAGTAGTCACACAATAATGGGACAAACAGAGTCAGATGTTCTCAGCAGAACATTATCAAAACTGAGAGAAACAGCAGAATGGAGAAAGAGTGAGAGACACAGAAAGATACAGATTGACTGCAAAAAAAGAAAAAATAAATAAAATAAAAGATCAGAAACTTCCTTAAAAATTAATAGATAGTACAGCTGTGTAAGCACTTACCGTAACAGTAGATGTGTTACTGATCACTGCTGCAGTATTCATAACATACGAGTTCTCACCACTGTCGTCGACTGGATGTACAACAGCTTTACCTTCCCAGGATTGTATGTCTGAATGTTACATCAGCTAGCAAATGAAGGGGTATATAGACAGATGTATGAGCATAATTCCTCAAACTATTTCCAAAGCAGCAGCCTGAAGGCCCCTGACAGATAAAATTGCTCATCTAGGACGGGCATAATATGAGGTGGTAAAAAAGCCCCTTTGGTTCTAGGGTGTTTCTCAGGGGATAGGTGTTGAGGGAGAATAAGGAATAAAGGACATTATAAAAAAAATATAGAGTGACAGGAGCATGGGGAAGAATACTGCAAAAGTGATCAGTAGGACATCCACTGTTACGGTAAGCTTTTACACAACTGTGAAGAAATAAATTAGTGCTTCCAATGAAGTGAATGCTCCTTGGCTCAAAATTAGTATAAAAGCAATAAGTCCAAATAACACGGCTAAGGCCTTATATATACATCACATGTCTAAATCTATTAATCAATCCCACTTTTAAAGTGATATACAACTCAATTTCCATAAAGATGCTAAAACGCTACTTTGTTAAATAAAGTATGTGAATTGCACCTAAATTATTTTAAATTAATAACTAGAGTGCTTATACATTCGGTCGATCAAACATGGATCGTTAATAATGAATAATGTAAAAAAAAAAAAAAATTGATAGTGAATTTACGCTAATGACAGGTCTCTATGGTAAGTTTAGGATTGAAGTAAATCTTAGTTCATTTTATGTAAAACGAACTAGTTGAGAGTATGAAAACATTTGTCTCTCCTATGTGGTTGTAATGCCTTGAATAATAGTGATATCAATGTATATATTCATCTGTTTGAAAACACTAGGTAAAGACCTGAAAATAACATACTTTATTTAAATCTATGTTATTGATCTAACGTCATAGATTTTAGGTATTTATGATTAGAATGTTACGAGATATATAATTTGTAACTGAAAATGATGACTGTTGACATCTAATAATATATATTTACAACGAATGCATTTATCAGTTTTCATAGGCGGACTGCTTTTTTAATAAGTTTAGCAAGTAGCAGGATTAGAAGTCAGTTAGTAAATAAGATTTGTTTTTATGAATTGTTTAGAATGTTACAAGAAGCTACAAGCGTGATAATATCTTGTTTTTATTTAACAAAGTAGCGTTTTAGCATCTTTATGGAAAGTGAGTTGTATATCACTTTAAAAGTGGGATTGATTAATAGATTTAGACATGTGATGTATATATAAGGGCTGAATAAGAATTTTAAATTTTAACAGTCTGATGAAGCTTATGTGAAAGCGCTTATCTTTTCGTATACAATAAAAAACAGATTTTATTTTATGAAAACAAACGTTTTAGTCTGCATTGTGGATAATTTATGTTGGATTTACTGACCAGCCTTGGTTACCTCTTAGCCGTGTTATTTGGACTTATTGCTTTTACACAACTGTACTATGTCCTGTCTGAAATCAGTGTTGTAGTATTCCTAACATATGGAAGATTTCCAGAGCTAAAGGGAAAGTATGGGAGGCTGGTTAGAAGGCAAAAGAATTCTCCAAGAGACCACATAGGACTGACCTAGTGAAAGCAGCTCTGGACCTTGAAAATACATCTATCCTGTAGTGTTTAGTGAACATGTGCACAGATGACCAGGTGGCAACTCCCAGAATGGGCCTGGCATGCACTCATTAGTAGAAGGCTCCAGAGACTGCTATTGCTCTGCTAAAATGAGCTCAAGGGCATGAGGGCAAAGACTTGCCATGCAGAGAATAATTAAATGAGATGGTCTTTGAGATCCAACTTGTAATGGTTTGCTTGGACACTGCTGGTTGGCCCAGTTTAGAGTCCAAGAAAGAAAGAAAGAAATGGTTGATCAGATTTTCAAATGGATTTTGTTTTGTCCAAATAGAATCTTAGCTGTTTGTGAATGCCCAGAGGATGTAGTATCTTTCCCCCAATTCTGTGGCTGGGAAAGAAGGAAGGTAGAAAGGTAGTTTCATGGCCTGATTGAGGGGAGCTTATTCACTACCTTAGGAATAAATGCAGGATTACTCCTGAGGGTGACCCTGTCCTTGTCAGAAATAAGAAAGGGGGGAATTGCCATGAGTGCTTGAAGTCCCAAAACTCTCCTAGCTGAGGTGACGGTCAGAAGAAGGATACATTTACAGGTTCAGAATTTCAGGTTTGCTGATGTTGCTGGTTCAAAAGGAGGTAAACTGAGATTCTAAAACACAGACCTAAAGTCTCAAATAGGAGTAATGTTTTTTTTAGGTGGCCTTAGATGCAGAACCCCCTTAAGGAACAGCTTGACCTCAAATCTGGACATAAGTAGGTTAGTGAGAGGCAAGCAAGCAGAGATGTCTGACAAGAAAGCTTTGATGGAAGAATAAGCCTGACCTATGCAATATCTCACACAGATATTTCAGAATGGAAGGTACCTCTGATTGGTTGGGCTCCTGTCCATTTCTCTGGCACCAACTAGAGAATCTCTTCCATTTTGTTATGTAGGATTTTCAAGTGTTGGGTCTCCTACCTTAACTGAGAATCTCAATGACATACTCAGAACAATGGTGACTGTAAGGAATCAAAATTGTATCATCCACAGTTAGGTTTAGGACTGACAGACTGGGGTAAAGTAGTGACCCTTTCTGTTGAGTGATGAGCTTGCTGCCCCAGTTTGTAGTACTTGACGCTGACTAGAAGAAAAAGAAGAGAGGAACCAATACTGTCTTGGCCAGAATGGAATTGTCCCTCGCCCTACTTTGAATACAATAGAAGAGTCGTTGTGGTTTCTGTTCAAGCATCTTTACTTTATATAAACACATCACAATAGAAGTTTACTGACTTTAACTTTAGTAACTTATATACAAACTAACTGCTGTAATCATACATGCTCACTCTCTGGCTGCACACTCAAAACGGCACTAGGAATGGCACGTGTTAAACATTTATACATGCATGCTCAGTCTTTGATGTGCTTCTTAAAGATACAGCACATAGCACATGCTCTCTGATCTACATTCTCCCTCTTGAAAATAAAACATGCAATGTTATGAAACTTTTTTGGCATGCAGATATCACAGACAGTTATTAGTCATGCATTTATAAAAGATATAATACATATACACATAGATAAGTCCATCTTCTTCTTCTTCTTCTTTCGGCTTTTTCCCGGTCAGGGGTCGCCACAGCGGATCACCTTGTCCGCACATTGAATGGCAGTGGAGTTTTACGGTGTCGAGTTGCCAGCCCGGCGCCCAACCTTCCACAGAAGGCACACTCACACGCACACCTAGGGCCAATTTAGAGTGTCCAATCCACCTGCAGCATGTCTTTGGGATGTGGGAGGAAACCGGAGCACCCGGAGGAAACCCACCCGACCACAGGGAGGACATGCAGACTCCGCACAGAAGGCACCCCAGCCGGGGATCGAACCGGAGAACCTCTTGCTGTGAGGCGGCAATGCTAACCACTGCACCACCGTGGCTGCCCATACACATAGATAAGTCCATATTGCTACATATTTCACACTGGGCTTAGATACTCATCCATAACGTGTGACATAAAATTGGGAATTGGGCTTAACTATTGGAACTGTCTCTGAAAAATGTTTGAGCTCTGATTTACTTGAAACATCCTCAGGAATGGAATCAGAGGTAGGAACACCCTCTGGAATGGAAACAACATTTGGTTCACTCTGAGATTTAGAGTCTAAGTCACTATAACAATGTTGTGATGATGATTCTGGTATAGGTAACAGATGTTTACAGTTTCGCCTGTACTGCATACCTTCCAAGTCTATAAGGTAGGATCTTGGTTCAGGACATTTGCCAATAACTCATCCTATATGGTCGAAACCTTTTTCTGTTTGAAGTCTGACCGTTTCTCCTTCCCTTAATGGAGAAAAAAGTTTGCTCGACTTGTCGTACGATGACTTCTGGATAGAATGTTTCTTAAACAATTGAGCCTTGATGGTCTTATTATTCTTGGCTTTAGGCTTTAGTAGATTGGTAGTAATAGGCAGCATCATTCTTGTTTGCTTGGAAAGAAGTCGTTGAGCTGGAGATCCGAGAACATCAACACGTGGTACATTCCTAAAGTTAAGGAGATTTAAGAAAACATCTGAATTGTCACATCTTGACCTTTCAAGTAGTTGTTTTGCACTCTGCGCAGCTCGCTCAGATAGGCCATTTGACTGCTTGTAATGTATAGAAAGTCCAATTCTCTTGCAAATTTCTGAAACAACTGTCTAGTAAATTAGTATCATTGTCAGAAATAACTTTGTGTGGACTACCATTGACTGAGAAATGATGTTTCAGCTTAGTAATAACAGCAGCAGATGTTGGCTTAGGAAACAGATCAATCTCAAACCAATTCAAATAAGAGTCTACCAATACCAAGTAGTATCAACTGCTCTACTCGAAGATATCAGTGGCTACTGTTGACCAAGGTAGTTCAGGAATTGCATGTAGCTGAAGTGGTTCTCTTTGGAAGTGAGATCTAGTGCTATTGCATACTGAACAAGAAGAAAGTACTTTATCAATGTCTTTTAGTAATGAAGGCCAAAATACTAATTCTCTCACTCGCCTCTTAGTGGAAGCGGAACCTGGGTGACCACGATGCAAAATCTGGATGTACTCATGTTGTAAGGAAGTAGGAGCAACAATTTTAGGACCTTTGAAAATAATGTCATCTTCCATCAACATTTCATCTCTGTAGGGAAAATAAGTTTGCATTTCTGGTGGTACACTATATTGTTTTAACAGCCATCCAACATTAAGGCAGTGATTGAGGTTTTGCAAAATTGGATCAGTCTTAGTGTGATCTCTCAATTCATCAAGCCTATTGGTAGAAAAATTACGCACTGCCATCACATCCAAGTCAAAAGTCCCTCCTTCAAGCTGCTCCACTGTATTTCTGGGCAATCCGGATAAGGTATGAGCCAAACAGAGTAGTTTGCCTTTCATATAGACCACTTTGAAGTTGTACTTTTGCAATTCGAGCATCATTCTTTGTAATCTTGCTGGAGCTGAATGCATAGAGTTTTTTATAATAGTAACTAGAGGTTGGTGGTCAGTTTCAATTTTAAACAGCTCGACCATAAATATAATCATGAAACTTGGAACATGCAAATACTATTGCCAAAAGTTCTTTCTCAATTTGAGCATACTGCATCTTAGTTTGGGTAAGTGTTCTAGATGCATAGGCTACTGATCTGCCCTTTTGAAGTATAACTGCACCTAACCAAATTTTGAAGCATCACAGGAAAGAGTAACTGGTTTGTTTACATCATAGTATCTTAATGTAGCTGGGGTTGCACTTTTCTGCTTGAGCACTTCAAACACCTTCTGATGCTGTTCTAACCATGACCATGCAACATTTTTGTGCATTAGTTCTCTTAAAGGTGCTGTCAACCCACTAAAGTCTGGTATAAACTTGCCTAAAGAGCTGACCATGCCTAAGCAACTTTATAGAGCTTGCACACTGTCTGGTGCTGACATCTCAAGAATGGCAGTTTGCTTGGTCGGGTGTGGTCTCAAGCCAGTACTGATAAAAAATGACCAACATATGTAATTTTTGGGAGTCTGAATTTGCACTTCAGGGGATTGGGCTTCATGTTTACTTCACATGCTCTGTCCAGAACTTTCTTTAGGTTTCTGTCATGCTCTGCTTCACCATTGCCTCCAACCATCATCATCGACTATTATGGCACAAGGATAACATGAAAAAATGTACTCCATTGCATGCTGAAAGACTTCACTTGCAGTATTTATTCCAAATGGCATCCTTAGAAATCTGTATCTGCCAAGCAGAGTACCAAAAGTGGTTAGTAATGAGGATTTGCGATGAAGCATCACTTGCCAAAATGAACTCTTTGCATCCAAGACTGAAAAAAACAGTGGCATTTGGTGTTAGGGCTGTGACCTCTGACTGTGCGCATTGGTTGATATGGTCTTTTCAATGTTTTGTTCAAATCTCTTGAGTCAATGCATATTCTGATTTAGTCTGAGCCTTTTTTGTGAGCTGCTACCATAGATGACACCCATACAGTTGGTTCTGTGACTGGACAAATTACACCTTGCTGTACCATTTTATCCAACTGAGCCTTAACTTTATCCTACATAGCAATTGGAACTCTTCTTGCTGGTCTGACTACAGGAGTGAGCCCCTGGGTCTAACTTCATGAAATACACTACTGGAAGTTTGCCCAACCTGTCCTTGAAAACATCAGCATACTCTGAGAAAAAGACTTCAGAAAAATTAGAACTACGAGATGCACTTATGTGATGAACTTCTTTGGTAAAAGAAAGCAGATTCATTCTAATACTATCTCTGAGACCCAATTAAGACTGTACAGGTCTTCTGACTACATAAAACAAGCTGTAACAGATCTTGGCCAAATAACATGAAAGCATCACTGAGCCTTCAGTTTGAATCTCTTCTCCTCTATAAGCAACAAGTTTCTCACTACTGCCCACATTGAGTTGCTCATTAGTTCTCACTCTAGCAAATGTGTTTGCTGATATATTGTAACATTACACTTTGAACCTATGTCTTCTTTAAGATCTGTTGATTTACCATTGATCTGGACAATACAGAACACTTTGCTCTTCGCCAATAAATTCAAAGTATCAACTCTTTCACAATTACTGATAAATCATCCACATAGAAAGCTGACTGCTGCTTCTCTGCTAGATCAACCTGCTTTTTTTTGTGTGATCTTTCTTTACAACTGCACGAGGTTTACCTGATTTGCAAACTTTTTGGAAATGGCAGCATTTCCTACACTTGTGACATTGCTGACCAAATGCTAAGCAATCCTCTGTTTTAGACTCATGATTTGCACCACAATTGAGACAGTTAACAATAAAGCTGGACTTGGGTTTTGCTGATTCATGCTTGTACTGCACTGAGGAACATGCTCCTCTAACTGAACTGGTCTTAGAATTTACTGGAAAACTGCACAGTTTTCTTGATGAGACAGCAGGTGTTGTGACGCCATATGCTTAATAGGCCTATTTCTGTTTGCCACGTGCTGCATGCTGTCTACATTTGCTCTGGAGCCTGCTGAAACCATGCTCTGGTCACTTGCCAGCATACTTGTGTGTTTTTCTGTCACTTCATGGATTTGGCAAATCTCTATGCTTTACTCAACATTAAATCACTATCAGGAAATAAGATCTTTCTCACAGCAGCACTAGTAATGCCACACATGAGCCTGTCCTTTATTAGCTCATCACCAGACTGACACATTTTAGCCTTGCTTCTCAGATCAGTTATATAAACTGCAAAAGTTTCCCCTGGTTTCTGATCTCTCGTGTAAAACAAATGCCTCTCCAGTGTAATATCTGTCTGGGGGTTACACATTTCTCTGAAATTGAGCTTCAAACACTCGGGGTCCTCCATTGACTCAGCCTGCACAACAATACAATAATTTTCACCTTCTCCTTCATACATTGCTGGCGCATACACAAATGAATGCTCTCTTTCTATGGCCTCTGACCAGGCTAAGTTTAGCAAAATTAATGACTTGGTGCATGCATCTTTATCTGAATAAGCTGCTTGTATAAAAATATCACACTCTTCCTCAAATATTCTCCAATTCTCTGCAATATTCTAATCAAATACAAGAGGTAAGGACTTTCAGAATCTGTCTACCATATTAACACATATCAGTGAAGGGTTGTGCACATAAGCATGAACACATACACATATACCAGAAATTTATGCCAGTACTTGTAACTTTGCTCAATAACACAACAAGCCTCTGTACAACTGAACTTCACAAGCTAAGTCTCTGTTGGGCACTGCAATACTGTTGAAATTACTGTTTTTACGAAATCACCTCTTATCAGTGTAAGAAACATGTCAAATAACTGCATGATACAAGCCTCTGTGTAAATGGACTTTACGGAATAAGTTTCTAGGGCTCTGTAATTCTTTTGAAATTACTGTATTGCTAAAGTAATTTATCATCATTTTAAGAAACACTTCAAATAACTATGCAATGCAAATGAACTGGGCAACAGTAGCTCAGAGTCAATAACATTTTGAAGTAATGGTACTTTGCAAATAAACAGTACGCAACACACTGGAACTTCCCCAAATTGGCGTTACCATTCCAGGCAATTCTCTACAGTGCAAGGAACACTCTGTAATGGTGGCACTTTGCAAATAGACACACCCAGCACAAGAAACTTTTCGAAATGGCTATACTTTGACTGCACTTCACGAAATAGTTGCACTTTGCACACAAATAACTCTTCGAAATACATGCACAGTAATAAGCACACATTGTAAGCACTTTTACACACTTTGAGATACTTCAAATAACTTTGGTTATGCCCTTGATACTATACAAAGCCGTAGTTATGCCAAAACACAGCACTTTGCCAAAAAACATGCAGTTGCCTTGCTTAATTTACACTTAATGTGTTCCTTTTTGCCCTTATTATATTTGTTTTGCTCGTTTAATCTCTTTTCATGCCCATTGTACTTTTCTTGTGCTCATTTTACTCTAAACATGCCTATTTTTGCCTTAAACATGTTCGTTTTGCCTTTAAACATGCTCATTTTACTTTTCTGTTAATCGTTTCATCAAACAACTTTACTTTAAACATTTCCTTTAGTTAATAAGCCTTTCATGCCTCCCACTTGTTTAATAATGTGTGTTGTGCCCTTGTAATGCCCCGTTTTGTCCTTTTTATGAAATAAGTAGTTTGTGCATAGTCTCATTATCTTTGCTCTTTTTCTGGCTCTTTTTTTGTGCTCGTTTCTTTTAGTTTACCTTCACGGTCATCTCTGCACTTCATGGCTCCGAATCTTATTCTCTTCTATCCCAGTTCTGACACCATGTCGCTCTCCTACTTTGGACACAATAGAAGAGTCTTTGTGGGTTCTGTTCAAGCAGCTTTATTTTACGCAAACACATCACGATAGAAGTTTACTGACTTAGCTTAAGTAACTTATATAAAAACTAACTGCTGTAATCATACATGCTTACTCTCTGGCTGCACTCTCAAAACGGCACTAGGAATGGCATGTGTGAAACATTTATACATGAACACTCAGTCACTGATGCGCTTCTTAAAGATACAGCACATAGCACATGCCCTCTGATCTACAGGAATCATTTGCAAAAGATTTGGTTGTTCTTTTTGGGTCTTTAAAAGAATGCTTGGAATAAGTGGTAGTGGAGGGACGGCCTAGAAGAACTTCTCTGTCTACTGAAAGAGAAAGTATCTGTTCTGCAAGCTGAAGGGCAAGAGTCCTTGGTGCAAACTAGTGGAAGCTGTTTGTTTGTCTTTGAAACAAACAGGTCTACCTTTGGATTCCCCCAGCAGTAAAAGATGCCCTGGAAAGCCTGTCTGTTCAGGATCTATTCATGAGGGTCTTCTAAAGACCTGCTTAAACAGTCTGACAGCAAATCTTCCTGTGATGGGATGTATTTGGCTGTGAGGGACATGTTTTTCTATGTGGCTAGGTCCCAGGCCTCCCGAACCAGTCTTTACAATTGGTAAGATCTGGTCACTCCTTGCTTGTTTATGTACCACATTATAATGTTGTCTGTAAACACTTGTAGGGTACCTTGTTTCCAGAGGTGTGAAAAGACCTGAACAGCTTGGAGCAGTACCCTCACTTCTTTCATGTTGATGTGTTTCTTTAGTAACCTTGGCTGCCAACTGTCCTGCACTTGTTGGTTGCCTGACCAAGTGCCCGTGCCTTGTCCAAGGCATCTGAATGCATTTCCTGAACTGGGCTGGGGGAGTGAAGGGAAGCCCTGGGTTGAGATTCACCTGCTCCTTCCACCATAAGAGCTCCCATTTGAGACAGGGTAAAAAAAGGATCACTGTGTCCAGAAGATGTCAGTGCTGAGAACAAACTGTTTTCAGGTACAGCTGGATTTTCCTCATATGCAGTCTGGCTAAGGAGAGCATTAGGATAGCAGCCCCCATGAACCCCAGAGCCCTTACGAGCTCCCTTTCTGAACAATGTCTGAGAGAATCAAGATTGTGGAAGTAGCTTGCAAGGCCCTGTACCTTTTCCTGAGGTAACAAGGCATACATTTTTGTGTCCAGCTTGCAGCCCAGGAAAAACTAGATCCTGAGATGGCTGAGGGGAACTTTTTTTGTAGATGGTGGTGAAGCCCAACTGAGATATGGAAGGAAGAGGGTGAACAAGAGGTGCTGTTGGAGAATTTGAGGTGAAGAAGCTTGGAATTCCCTAGGTTAGGCAAAAGGCGATCACTGGTGTAGGCACTTTGTGAGATGAGATGATAGACTGGTCCAGTGTTTTAGAGAGGAGTAGGGAAAGGCTGGGAGTGAGGGAAAGGGAGGTTATAGAAGAGTCACATAGATTTGTTCCTAAAGGGAGGCCTCCCAGATAAGTTATCCCTGTGTGTTTATTTCCGAATCTCTTTCTGGGTGCCTTCCTGTATTTCTGGGTAGATAGGGTCCCTTCTGACAAAAGAGGTAGGTTTGGTTGGGTCACTCCTCTGTCACCTAGGTACAGAGGTTAACAGAAGCTGCCTACAGAGCATTGTTTTATCCTGCTCCTGAAGGGTTTTGAAAAGGTTCGCCGTTTGGGGGACAAACAACAGATATTTGTCTAAAAGGGAGTCTTCCATTTTAGCTTTCAGGTCCTCATGAATAGGCTAATTACATAACCATGCATACCTGTGTATTACAGAGCCTGTAGCAGCTGTTCTGAGCAAGGCCTTCACAGCATCATAACTGCATTTAATGCTATATCTGTCCACTTGTACAGCCTGCTTACATATGGATAACATTTGTTGTTTACAGTCAGTGTCCTGCAAATCCACCATGACCTTTTGTAAGGAAATTAGAATGGATATAAAGTATGTGGTCATCTGGGTTTTATAAACAGTAGCCCTGAATGTCAAAGCAGAGGAAGTATAAAGCTTATTATCCCACCTATCCATAGCCCTGCTAATCTTGACTGAATGGAGGTCATTGGCATTGGGAAGGAGGTTTGAAAGCTTATCAGATGAGAGGGAAACTGCAGAAGGGTCCACCACAGGATTCTTAAACAGAAATGTAAAGTCATTAGAGACTTGATAAAATGTTTCTGGTCTTTTGGGAGCAGGAGCCTGGGAGTCAGGGACAACAGCATTGGATTGAAAAAACACCCAAAAAGACCTCAAGAAAAGGGGGGGGCTTGGGAGGGGGTTGGGGTGCCCATTTCTAAAAGATTGTAGTAACTTTTCTACAGCTCTGACATCTTCCTATACTCTCATTCAAAATGCTTGTCATATTTAAGATTGTCTCTCCAAAGAAAGGTTCTTCTACTGGAGAATCAGGTGAAATAAAGTCCTCATCATCCAAAGGGGCTTGGCCAGGAGAGTACATTTGAGATGAGTAAGCCATATAATGGTGGGAGGAGGGGCTGATATGAGAAAGGAGGAGGCTTCTGAACCAAAATGGCCTAAAACAAACCTTGAGAGAAATTCACCCATTCCTTCTTTCTAAAAGAGAAAGGAGGAGGTTGAAGGGAAGCAACATGCTTTGTTTTCTAAGACTTCTTCTTGGTGTGACATCCACCTGTTCTAAGCAGAGTGGCTCAAAACCCTGAAGTACCTCAATTAGTTTCCATGGGATCTCTTCACTAACCAGGATCGGAGTGATGCCCACTGGTCTCTGCAATATGAAGATTCACGGTTCACATCTATCTGTAGAATCCTCAGCTGTCACAGCCTCCAATTCCATACAGGCCATCAACTGGGTCTCGGAAGAGGGCATCTGAGTAAGAATTGCATGTACCATGAGTTCTGAAACAACAGTGGGTATATCAGAGAGGGCTGAATGAGTCTCCAGCTTAGGCCATTTAAGCTTTTTCTTACATGGTGGAGGTACATCCATGGAAGTGGAATCCACCATCTTGGAGAGGGCCAAAAGTATGGGATGATGGGTCTTAAGAAAGGTGTAATGAGAAGACAAACTGTGCTGACAGTGACATAGTGTGAGGAATTATACTCTTTCATCTGCCTATATATCCCTACACTTGTCAGCAGAGGTTACATGTCAAATGTACAATCCAAAGAAAGTAAAGTTTGGTACCCGGCTAACGACAATGGTGAGAACCCACATGTTAGGAATACTGCAACAGTGATTTCAGTCAGGACATGCAGGGTTTGAATGGAGTAAGTGGGTGCCATGCAAAATTCACTAAGCCAGAGTACTCAGGTATTGTTAGAAGAGTCAATGAGTACAAAACACATTCAATGAAATTGTGTAATCCTATTTTCTTGACAAACAAACACTTCAAGAGACTGGGTATGGATTGCATATACATATTTAATTTCATTTTAACCTGCGCTAGAGAGATAATGGTGTTGCTACTTTTTTTTTTCATTCCATTATATCTATATCTTTTATCTATCTTTATAATTAGAAGCTGTGGATAGCACATTTTTCCATTGTTTTGACAAACATAAATCCTACACTGGAAGCAATCCACCTAAGAAAAAGACATTTCAATAAAGCTCAGATTGTCTGCAGTAGGCTATCAATAGAGTTAGACTCTGAGAATATTACTGAAGCAGTGGTAACCCAAAAGGTAAAGCAGAAAACTTATAAAGTAATCCAGACACAGAAAAGTTAAAAAAAATTGTGAAATCTGAAGCTATAGGAATATCATGATAAACACTATTAAAATCTAGAATTACCAAAAAAAAAATAAAAAAAAAACAGAAGGGGGAATAAACGAAAACAGGTTTAGAAGGGATAGCATTTTTTGAAACATCTTTATTAAGTTACCACTTAAGACATAGGCAAACATACATATTACCATTTTTTTTACATTTACGTACATTATACATCACGTTAAATAAATTTCAGAATTCCTGTCTTCCATTAAACCTCACATCTCCTTATCCTCCTCCTCGAAACATTATTCTGTATGTATTATTCCTACAATTTCCACTTATTTCTATGCAATTTGCTCCTTCTCTTTTCTAAAGATCCCACTTTTAGTTATTTTTATCTCATTTATACTATTCAATACTTCAAATACAGTTGGTTTAGACTTTGATTTCCATTTCTAGTAATTGTTTTTTTTTTGGCAGCCAACAGAATTAAACTTAATAAGACCTTATCCAGTTTCCAAACTCAAAAGAATCATTTTGTTAGTTAAAGCCATTTGCTCATCCAAGACTGACTACTCTGTAGGAAATCTGCAATATTCTGCAAACTCATTACACTCCAAAAACATATATTCCCGGTTACCTTTTCCTTCCCCCATCACATCTCCAACATTTGCTATCTATGAGGAAACATTCTTTGAAGTTTGTTTCGGGTATAAAAATATCCATGCAAACACTTCCAAGCAAAAATTCTAAATATTCTGGATTTTGCTGATATATGGGAGTGAGATATATATATATATGTATATATATATATATATATATATATATATATATATATATATATATATATATATATATATATATATATATATATATACATATATATATATATATATATATATATATATATATATATGGACTCACTTTAGAAGCTTGAAAAACTGAAATATTGAACTTCAGTATTTCAAGCCCATAAAGTAGAATCCTGAGAACAGCAAAAGCTCAGAAGCGCAAAATTTAAAACCTTGAATACTGGCGGTTTTGAATTTCGCACTTCTAAGGTTTCGCTGTGGTTATGGATTTAGGTAAGTGTGTGTGTGTGTGTGTGTGTGTGTGTGTGTGTGTGTGTGTGTGTGTGTGTGTTAAGGGTTTTGGGTAGGGGTTGTGGTGTGTATCAATGTGTTTTGTTACTGTGATGTGTGTGTGCGAGGAGAATGTAGCTTGTGTGGTGGTGTTTTGTGTGTATTTGTGTGTAGTGCATCCTTGGAGTGAGAATATTTAAGTAGGGGGTGTGTGGGCCTTGTGTTTGTGTGTGGGGAGGATAGTGTGTGTGTGTGTGTGTGTGTGTGTGTGTGTGTGTGCAGTAAAAGAGCGAAATTCAAAATCTCCAGTGTGCGAGATTTTGAATTTCGTGGTTCTGAGTTTTCATGGTTTCAAAAATTCGACTTTATAGCTTCGAAATACTGAATTTCAATATTTCAGTATTTCGTGGATATAAAGTGAATCCATATATATATATATATATATATATATATATATATATATATATATATATATATATATATATATATATATATATATATATAAAATGTCTTCACATTGTTCCCTTGTACATTGCTTTTCCAGTCTTTTTTCCCAATCTTTTCTAATCTCCTCTTTTAGATTCGTAAGTTGCCACACAGTATTTTATACGCCCTACTAATTATCCCTTTTTAACAACAGCTTATGCTCTACATTCAACTAAAAACTCTACCAGAGCAGGTCTTTCACTAATGATTCCCCTAGATCTTTCTCTTTGCCTATACTCTGGTATCAAACTCTGGTAAGAAATGCAGTTTTTAGCCTGTAGTCTAAACATCTCATCCTTCTTATCTTTCTTTTTCTTGTTATTTGCTCCCAATACCTTGGTTCCTTTGCCAGTTTTCTGCAGTAAATTCCAAAACCATCTTGCCTGTTTTCTATATCCCTACTTACAATCATCCCTATTGACAAACTGTGCTTTCTCCAGCCTCATGTTGGCTTACTTCTTATAATAATTTCTGCTACTTTATGAATATAATATTCTGGTTGCTATTATTCCCCCTAAGGATCTGCATACAAAATTTCACTATCCGTTTATTTCTTGAATACTCCCTAGTTCATCGTCATCCCTTTTCATTTTGAATTATAACCTTTTGCTTGTGTTACGTACATTAGCCTTAACTGTTTAGTTCTAAAATATTCATTCAAATCAGGTAATCCTAAACTACCTTGTTCTAATGGAAGGATCAACTTTTTCACAAATAACCTTTGCCCTCTTCTATCCCAGATAAATTCTTTCAGCTCTATTAATTATTGGCCACAACTTTTCATATGGTTGATTAAAATATGTCTGAAATGAATATAAAAAGTACAGTTGTGTACACTTACTATAAATGTAGATTTTAGAGTGTATTCACTGTTGCAATCATCACTTTTGGGTTATCCCTTCCAGGGTAGCCCTCAGCCGGCATGAATACCAGAGACTTAGTATTTCTGCGTCAGTTACTGTCGCTTGAGGACTGATGTCAGGTCATCAGTAGTATAAAGTAAGGCAGCCGACGCCATTACATCAGTTTTTCTTGCCCTAACCTGTCAGGACCCCCCAAAGTAGGAGGCCGGGTTCTGTTGGAAGAACCCCACCAGTGGAAAATAAATACCAATATGTCCCTTGTAAAGAAAGGAGAACAACAAGGAAGAATGGTAACAAAAGGAGAAAGAGAATAAGGGGGATGGAGGGAGGGAAACCAGGACTGCAACAGTGAATACACTCGAACATCTACATTTATGGTAAATGTACACAACTGTACTATGCTCTTCATGTTTCACTGTTGCAGTCATCACATTTGGGTAGATTCCCAAAGCTGACGAAATGGGTGGAGGCAGTCAAGGAAACTAGGGGGTGGCTAGGATGCCCTGCAAGAGTGCAGAGGCAAACCACGCCTTGGATTTGGAGAAGAGAGGCAGGTGGTAATGCTTGGCAAAAGTGTTAACAGATGTCCAGGTGACAGCCTCCAGGATATCCCTGGTGGGGACTCCTCTGAGGAAAGCTGCAGAGGTGGAGGCTGCTCTGGTGGAGTGTGTCCTGACCCCCTTGGGGGGAGGCTTTCCATGCTGTTTGTAGCAGAAATGGATGCAGTGTGCTATCCATTTGGAAATGGTTTGCTTGGAGATGGCTTTGCCTTCTGCCTCTGTAGCAAAACTAACCAGCAATTGATCAGACTTTCTGAAGGATGTGGTCCTGCACAAATAGAATCTGAGCTGTCTGTGCACTTCTAGAGAGTGAAGAATCCTTTCCCCCTTGTTCTGGGGATTAGGAAAGAAGGTGGGCAAATGAATGGATTGGTTAACAGCCACACTGGACACCACCTTGGACATGAAGGATGGGTTAGTTCTGAGGGATACCCTGTCTGCATGGAATATGATGAAGGGGTGCACAGCCATGAGTGCTTGCAGCTCAGAGACCCTTCTGGCTGATGTGATGGCCAGAAGGAATGCTGTCTTCCAGGAGAGAAATTTTAGCTCTGCAGAACTCTACCCGATCCAACCACTACCTTTCTTTCCACTCCACTAACTACCTTGATTATAGCAAGCTCAGATGCTCATAAGCCTAGTACTTATTATACAGCAGGAACTTATTGTAACATTTGTTAATGTCTGTTATGTACTTCACAGATAAAGATTCTAGTTGTCTACTGATGTACTATGTTCTTCATCTGTAAATATGTTGTAAGTAATTGCTATGTTAAATTGTTAATCACTATGTAATCCAATGTAACTACTGTCTGTTTATTTTACTGTGGAGCTTTTCTCCCCGGGCCTCCGCTGAAAATGGACCTACGTCCAGTCGGACACTCCCTGTCAACAAATTTAAATAAATAAATAAATAAATAAATAAAAGAAGCTGGTCCGAAAGTGGGCGGGGTGAGCTTTTCCAAGACTAAGTTAAGATCCCAAGCTAGTGCTGGTGCCCTTCTGGGGGGCCTCAAGTTGCTAGTCCCACTGAGGAACTGTTTGATCAAAGGGTGTGAGAAAAGGGGCTGCTCAGTGGGAAAATGAGCAGAAATAGCTAGTCTCTCTGAGGAACTGTTTGATCAAAGGGTGTGAGAAAAAGGGGCTGCTCAGTGGGAAAATGAGCAAAAATAGCAGAGGCAAAAATTTTTATAGAGGACAAAGACAGACCACTGTGTAGTAGGTCAGCTAAGTAATCCAGGATGAGAGGGATGGAGGGCTGTGCCATATTGGCTCCCTTAGCCTGGATCCAGGTGCAGAACCTTTTCCATTTATCTGCATAAGACTTTGTGCTGCTAGGACATCCGGCTTCATGGATAACATCCAGAACCTTTTTCCTGAGGATGGCAGATTGGTTCTGGGTTAGGGAATAAGCCAAGCTGCCAAACTGAGTGCCTGCAATTGGGGATGCATGAATTCCCCTTCCCTCTGGGTCAGGAGGTTTGGAATCTGAGGAAGATGCCATGGAGGCAGCAGGGAGCTGAGCTGATGGTTGGTGTGGGAGACAAAGAGGTCGACCTTCAGGGTTCCCCATTTCTGAGTTATTAGGGTGAAGGTACTTCTGTTGAGTTGCCACTCGTGTGGGTCCAGAAGGTTTCTGTTTAATTGGTCTGCCAGAGAGTTGAGAGAGCCTGGTAGGAATTGTGCTAACAGGTTTAGTTGCATGGAAGAGGCTGTGAGCGAAAGGGTCATGGCCAGCCTGCATAGAGGGTAGGAGTGAGTCCCTCCCTGCTTGTTGATGTACCACATCACAGTGGTGTTATCTGTTTTGATCAGGAGAAACCCTGGAGAGAGAAGGGGCTTGAAAGCTACAAGGCGTGCTGCACAGCGATCATCTCATTTTGATTGATGTGCAGAGGGATTTGCTGTGGGCTCCATTATCCCTGTATGCACCTGGCATCCAGGTGTACACCCCAAGTGTAGTTTGATGCATCTGTGGTGAGGGTCTGGGCAGCAGGGGGTGGGGAGAAGGGCAGTCCCTTGTTTTGGGTGTATGCTGTTGCCCACCAAAGAAATTCCTTTCTGAGGCAAAGAATGATAGGTAGAAGAGTTTCCAGGTCTTGAGAGTGTTGACACCAAAGGCTCTTTAGGTACCACTGAAGTTTCCTCATATGCAGTCTGGCATATGGAATGAGTAGCATGCAAGATGCCATGAACACCAGAGCTTGCAGGATCTTCCTTGCAGATAGCTGGGGTCTGTTGACTAGTTGAGAAAAGTAGGCTGCCAGGAAAATTTGTTTCTCTGGTGTTAGGTATGCCATCTGGGATGCTGTTTCCAGACTTGCTCCCAGGAAGATTAGCCTTTGGGTGGGCAACTGTTTGGATTTTTTCATTGATTGTGTATCCTAGGGAGGTTAGTAGGGTCTTTACAAAGGCCAGGTGCTTGAGCAGCTTTTCCTGGCTGGCTGTCTGAATAAGGCAGGCGTCTAGGTATGGGTAAAGTTTAATATTTCTTTGTCTGCAAAAGGCAATGGATGGAGCCAGACCTTTTGTGAAAACTTTGGGTGCAGTAGATAAGTCAAAGAGAAGCACAGAGAACTGAAAGTGCTGAGATCGTGCCCTGAAGCAGAGATATTTCCTACATGATTCCCTGACAGGATTGTGGAGGTAGGCCTCTTTTAGATCTGGGGTGGCTAGCCAAGCGTCCTTGGAGAGCATGGGTAGCAGCTGATAGAGGGTGACATTTTGAATTTTGAGATCACCAGGAAGGTGTTTAGAATGGATAGATCGAGGATGGGGAGCTAGGTGTCCTCTTTTCTGGGAACCAGAAAAAGTCTGGAGTAGAATCCTTGGCTTATCTGTTCTGTAGAAACATGCTCTACTGCCCTCATACAGAGCAGGGAAAGGATTTGCTTTTGAGCCTCTCCCCACTGATTTGGTGGTAGATCTGGGAACCCTTTTGGGGTTGGAAGGGTATGGAAGGAAAATTTGATTCCTGAGATACAATGTTCAGAACCCATTGGTCCTTTGTAATGGTGGCCCAGGTGCTTGAGTGAAAGGAGAGTTTTCCTCCTAGGGGTAAGTGAAGGTGGGTAGAGAGGGTGGTGGAGGAGGTGAGTCATTGTGAGTTCTTACCATAAGGGGGTGGCTTAGAACTCCCTGGTTTTGAAGTGGAGGTAGTCCACTGCTTAGATCGCTGCATTCCCTGGGGCTGCTGTCTGGGGGGGGGGGGGTCTGTTTCCAAGGGGCCTAGGTTGGGCCGGTTTACTCAGAGCAGGAAAGGACCAGTGCATGGAGAGAAAATGCCTGCTGAATCTAGGGGGCTGGACCTGTAAGAAATCCTCAGCTGTTTGCATATGTTTTGCTTTTTCTTCCATCTTTTTTAAGACCTCTTCTGCCTTAGTGCCAAATAATTTATCTTTGTGCAAGGGGGCATTTGACATGGTCTGGAGCCATGCATGTCTTCTAATGACAGATCCAGTGACTGCTGCCTTGCAAGAAGCTTCTGGGGTGTCAAAACCACATTGCAAAGTGTGTTTAGTTACTTGACTTGCAGAATGCATTAAGTCTTGTAAATCTTTAGATTCTGCCCAAGCAGGAAAGGAAGACATTTTTTTGTTTAAGGAGTTGCAAGGTATGTTGCTGAAATTTCAGCATATGGAACTGACAATTTAGTGCCCTGATAGCAAGAGTAGCTGAGGTGTATACTTTTTTACCCCATCTGTCCAATACTCGGGAATCCCTGTCTGAGGGGGTGGGATTCTTAGCAGAGGTTGCTTTAATCCCTTTTGGCCCTTGAGAAATGACCTCAGGGTCAGGTGTTGGATTTTTAAAAAGATATTTGTGTGAGTCAGGGACTCTATAGTACCTGTCTGGTTTTCTGGGAGCAGGAGGTAGGGCATCAGGAGTCAAGCTGGATTCAGAGCAAACATCATCCACAACATCCAGGACTGGGGGGATGGTCAAAGGTCTGTGTTGCAGAAGATCTAGGAATTTCCTACGTCTCTTTTTAGACTGAGGGTAATCCTGACTCTCCCATTGGAAATGCTCCCTTAAAGTATGCAGGGTTTCCCCAAAGGGAAAATCCTCTGGGGGAGAGGCTGAAGGAATGGAGTCCTCTGCATCAGAATCCTCATAAGCGGATTAGTTGATCCAGGGGGTTGGAATGTATGAGTTCCAGGAACCATTGGTATGTGGAGAGGGGTTGTATGTCTTCATAGTCAGATGCATCAGATTCATCCGACTCTTGTTCAGACAAAACTACAGGTGACAGATCTCATTTCCTTTTTGAGGGGGTAGCTTGGCTTCCCCTGATCACCATGATAAGGTCTTCTGCCATTTTAAGCATTTGAGACTGAGGCAAGGTAGCAAGCGCCTGAGAGCCAGTCGTCGGTTTCTTGGGTGTGGTTTGAACCCTGGGCCTAAGAAACTCGGTTGTTTTTGAAAGAACGGTAGTCATGAAAGAAGACATCAGTTTGTGTCGAGATTCGGTAGTGCGAAGGATTTCCTCGGAAGCCGGTGCCTGCTCAGCGGCTCCGGACCCATCCAAGGTAGAGACGACCGCAGGATCCTTAGTCAAAGAAGAGTTTTGCGGCATACCAGACACTGAAAGGTTCTCGGTAGTGGCCTGTGAATCAACTGAATCGGGCATCAGGGGCTGTGAAAGCTCCTCACTGAGTACCAGAGAACTGACAACTAGTTTAGCAGAAGTGTCATCGGTAGGTTTGGACCTGTGTGGGCCTTCTCTGTTTTTATCTTTCCGTTTTTTTGGAAGATCTGCTGTCGGATGGCTTACTGAAGCCATATTGGAATTCGAGGGCTGTAAACAAAAATATTTGGCTACAATAAGGGCCCGATGATGGATAGATCTGGCATTGAACAAAGCACAGAAGCGACAACGGGGAATGTCATGGTCTGGGCCTAAACAAGTGACGTAGTAAGAGTGGAAGTCTCAGTGTGGTATTTGCTTTCCACAGGCGAGACAATTATTAACTTTTTCTAACATTGGTTAGTGCAAGAAAAAAGGATTCCCAATGGGGTACTTAGCTTTAGAAGACTTCAACTTCAATTCAGAGACGAAAACTCAGGTAACGGCCAACCAGCACTCATGCAAACTGATTCTGCTTTGGGCTCCATGGCAAGAAAGACTGATGTAATGGTGTCGGCTGCCTTACTTTATACTACTCATTACCTGATGTCAGTCCTCAAGCGACAGCAACCGACGCAGAAATACTAAGTCTCTGGTATATGGGCCAGCCAAGGGCTACCCTGGCAAGGATAACCCAAAAGTGATGACTGCAACAGTGAAACATGAAGAACATCTAAGGGGAATAAAATTTAGTTAATTTGTTTCTAACCCCTTCCTCTTGTTTGTTATAAAAGCCCTGCATTTTTCTGGATTTTGCTTGTTTTTAATACAGCTCAAGTGAGATTGGTGACTTGCCCCTGCTCCACTGATCTTCTAAAAGTACTGTGTGATCAACGAATGCTCTACTCAGTAACAGGTCTAAACCTGGCATTATGGAAAGTCAGACTACCTTTGTTTCTACTGCCAACCTGGTTGATGGGTATGCTGAGGCAGCGTAGCAACTGCCTCATGTACACAGACAACCCTCTACTACTAAATCACTTTGGTACGGACTGCAAGAAATGTATCTACACCAAGATGCTGGAATCCCTGCTCTCTCACACATCAAACAATAACATAAAAGAGGTTGTCAGCTCACACATTATAACTCTTACACAAAGTTTGAATTCAGTACATAAACCATGATATGCAGAGGTATTCTTGAAACATTTACCTAAACACTGGAAGCCTCCTGAGCACAAGATTGTTACACCTGACACAGCATCTACAGCACTCAAGACATGTAACAACACCAGTGGCTCACCAACTAGGCCCTTAAGGCCCAACACACTCAAACCTAATTTTCTTTTTATTGGAGATTCTATAGTGAGCCACACTGAAGTCCCGCTCACCAGGTTGGATAAGGAGAAAGTCATGGTCAGTTGTCTGTCCGATGCCAGGATTTGTCAGATCACACATACACTCAAGTCACACAACAACAAGTCCCGTTATGACTCAGTCATAGTTAATGTTGGTGTGAACGACTTGAGATGTACCTCACTGGACTATATGAAGAGAGACATGATTTAGCTCTCTGAATATGTCTCCCAGCCAGGTATGTCCCTAGCCTTGACTAGCATCTTACCCTCACCTAGAATGATACCATAATATAAACAAAAAATGACTGACTTTAATAACTGTCTTAGTTTCTGGTGTCATTCAAATGGGATCAAGTTTCTATCAGCTTGGCATGACATGGTTGATAGACCTTACTGCTTTGCCAGAGATGGTCTGCACCTGGCACCTTCGGGCTTTTGTCTGCTGGCTAAGGCTCTCGTCTCCCCCATTGTGCCTTTTTTAGGCAAGGTCTCAAAAACAAAATTTCCAATGTGAAAATATCTAGCACAAACAAAATAAGGATTATGCTGCTGAACACTAGGAGTTTAAACCAAAAGCTGCACACTCTGGAAGCATTCCTTTCTTTGGATGATGTAGACATTTGTGCAGTCTCAGAAACCTGGTTCAAGGCCATAGAGAGTACCCCAGCCTTGCACGGCTACAATGTCTTCCATACCTTCAGACCACAAAATGAAAGTGTGAGAACCAAAGGTGGAGGAGTATCTGTCTACATTAAAGATGAATACTTTTCCAGACTGGTTAGACAAGATAACTTTATGGAGCTACTCTAAGTTCAGATTACCATGGGTAAGACCCCACTTCAAGTCATTTGCTAGTTACAGGTCCCCCTCCATGAACCAAGATGCTCATGCAGCTTACTTGGCTTTACTTGAGTCAATCAAAATACAACCTTACACTTCTCTCATGAGGGATTTTAACCATCCTACCATCAACTGGGAAACCTACATGAGCCCCAACATACTTGCACAAAAGTTCCTTGACTTTGTTAACTAAAATGCCTTTGAACAAATTGTAAAACAAAATCCTACAAGGGGCTCAAATATACTTGATCAGGTTCTCACCAACATGAGAGACCGTTGTGCTACCTTAAGTGCAGGATCCTGATTAGTAAAATCTGATCACAAGTCAGTCACTTTTGAAGTAGCAATAACTCCAGAACCCATCAGACGTGAAGTCAGGTTAAAAAACTTCACCAAAGACAACCATACCCTCCTAGGGGTTGGCATAAATGATTTCCAACCCCAGTCCACACATATGGTCTTGGTAACTACACTAAAGTATACTCTGATGCTCTGTACCAACAGTTATACTAATGTATAGACTCGGCTCTGCTGGATAGGACCAAAGTAGGAGTCTCAAGAAAAAACAAGCCACACTGGTGGACATCTCATATAAATAAACTATACAACAAGAGTAAGAAGCTGTTGTCTAAGAATACCAAAGGAAGGTCCCAGCACTGGAAAAGTACCCTCCCCAAGCCTAAATAAACAAATAAGACAACTTATAAAATCCCCTAAGCGCAACTTAAAGAAAAATTTAGCAAACCATAAGGTTTTCTTCAGCTACATCCACTGGCAAAAATGTAGCACCCAGATGTTTGCTGAACTAGTGACAAATGACATCACACACTTATCCTGCAGAAATTGCTAACCTACTAGAGGAAGGGTATGGTGAAAATGTCTCCCCTTTATCCCCTCCAAACATATCACATACCATACTTTCAAAAGCTCCCCTGACCTACATATCTAAAGAACAAGTTATCAAAGCTCTGACTAAGGCAAAATAACACAGCCTCTATGGGTCCTGATGGCATCCCAGGCTGCATTCTAAACAAACTAAAACAGGAATTAGCAACCCCCTTAGGCACCCTATATAACCACAGCCTAAATACAGGATTGGTCCCAGTTGAATGTAAAACCATGATTGTTACTCACCTGCACAAGGGTGGCTTAGCAAAAGATCCGAGGAATTATAGACCTATATGCCCAACTAGCCTTATCTGCAAGGCCATGGGATGTATCACCATGAACCTCATAAATAAATATATAGGTGACCTCCAACTCCAAACCCTTGATCCAACCCAGTTCAGCTTTGTAAAAGGTTGATGATCATGCTTGTTAAACCTAGTGGACTTCTTTGAAAATGTGACCAGGGTCATACATGAGGGCAAATCTGTGCACACAGCATGTCTGGACTTGTCGAAGGCCTTTGACACAATTCCTCACTCAGGCATTATTTTTTTTCTAATAAACATCTATTAAATTATCAAGTATGACACAGGCAATCTTACATTTATATAAATGAAAAACAAATATTGACATATATATGAATTTATAGTTTATTTTTATTAATTTTAGCTTAATTATGTTCAGTACTATTGTTAGCATCAATTAGGTTGTTTAATTAATTAATTTCTTGTGTATATAATGGGGAGGTAATCAGTGTTTAGATTATTCTGAAGAAGTTCGTCTTGGCGGACGAAACCCGGGTAAATCTGTTGGATTACTTTTTGTTGGTTGTATTTGTTTGTCTGTTTCAAGATTAAATTCCATTATTGCTGTGGATCTAAGTTGGTAACATCTTTCAGCGTGGATTTTTTGAAAACAGTGTGAAACATTTTTTTAGAGAGAGGAGTGCTATTGCTTGCTAGTATACGAGTTACAAATATTGACACCACTTTAGTTGCAAACATACATCACAGACACCAATGAAACAACAGCAGTTGTAAACATTATACATCACTCATAATCTATCCAGTCATTATCAGTTAAGCATCATATGGCTCATTCAAATCTTGCTTCTTAAACCTTGTTCCTTCTCTGCATATACAGTATTATTCCCACAATTCCCATTTTTTCTATGTAGTTTGCTCCTCTAAAGATCCAAATTCCACTTGTTTTATCTCTGTTACTATATTCACTACTTCTAATAAAGTTGGTCTAGACTTTGATTTCCATTTTCTAGTAATTGCTTTTTTAGCAGCCACCATAATTAGACTCAGCAAAGCTTTACTATGTCTAGGCAATTCTGATTCCATATCCTCAGTCAATCCAATCCACCCACCCAGCATCTCTGACACAGCAGTCCACAGGGAATCCCTAAAGTCTGCCAGCTCACTACACTCCCAAAAAATATTTCCAGCCACCTCTTTCCTGCCCATCAAACCTCTAACATTTGCTATCCACATGAGGAAATATTCTTTGGAGTCTACTTGGGGTATAAAAATACCTATGTAAACACTTCCGGGCAAAGATCCTAAATCTTCCAGACTTTGTTGCATATTTGGGAGATACACATATATCCCCCCACTGTCTCTTTGTGAGTTTTTTATCCATTCTCTCTCCTTATAGTTATCACGCAATATTTTATATGCTCTACTAATTATTCATTTTTTAATGGCAGCTTCAGTTCTAGATTCTATTAAGAACTCTATCAGTGCTGGTCTTTCATTTAAGAGCCCCCTATTTCTTTCTCTTTGACTATATTTTGATATCAATCCTTGATAGGGAAGGAAATCTCTAACTTGCAGTCCAAATAAATTACTGGCTTCTTTTCATTCTACTACCTTTCCCTTTCTAGTTATTTGCTCCCAATACCTTGGTTCCTTTGCAGTTTTCTCCAGTACATTCCATCCCTGTCTTGCCTATTATCTGTATCCCTAATCACAGTCATCCCTATCGGCAGAATCTCTTTTCTTCATTCTCGTCTTGCTTTAGTTCTTAGAATACTGCCTGCTATTTTATGAATATAATACTCTGCATGATTTTTGTTGTCCTTCTTAAGAGCTTGTAGCCAAAATCCCAAACTCTCCTTATTTCTTAAGCTTCCCCCTCTGTATCATCATCATCATCATCATCATCATTCCGTTCTACTTAGAATTATAGTTTTCTGCTTCTGCTATATATAAGAGCCTTAACTGTATTGCTCTAAAATACCCCCTCAAATTGGGTAATTTGCCTTGTTCTAGTGGAAGAATCAGCTTATCCCACTTGACCTTTGCTGTCTTCCCTTCCCAGATAAAATCCTTCAACTTTTTCTTAATTGCTATACACAGCTTCTTCTCTGGTTGATAAAAACATGCCTGACCTGTTTATAAGACTAAAGAGACTAAAAACATTTTAATTGCTTGTATCGTAGTATTCATATCCATATAGCAAAGCTTCCAGTTTCTCAATTTTTGTATTTTATTCTGTTTAGTCACTTCCCACACATCCTTAGCTGCCACAGCAGAGTCATTTCTAATCCATACTCCTAAATACTTAATTTTATCATGTCCCCATAAATATGGATATTGTTGGATCAATATGTGTGTGGGTATATAATTTACCGCTATTGCCTTTGTTTTAGATTCATTAATTTTGTATCCCGAGAAGTTGTGAAACTGTCTTAAAATATTCCACAACACTGTAATGTTCCTTTCTGGTGTTGTCATGTATAAAATAATATCTGAGCCTATCTAAACAATCCTGTCTTGGTTTGTGATTTGTTGTGGAGTTGAATGGTAAGAGCAGTTTTATTTGAATTTATATTGCATTTGTTATCGCTATTTTTAACTGTTTGTAGGTAGTAAGAGACTGCTTATTAACAAGCTTTACTTTGATTCATATTTTGTTGTTTTACCTTTAGTTTTATTGCTGGTTGTGAGAAAGGGATAGGTTTTAGACAGGCAAGATCTAGCCACCCCAAGGGGCCTAGACAGCTATAAATTTACACAGAATGCAGAGAGGAAAATTCTGAGCATATCTAAACAATCCTGTCTTTGTTTGTGATTTGTTGTGGAGTTGACTGGTAAGAGAAGTTTTATTTATTTTTACTGTTAACAGGAGGTGCGACTGTGAGCTATAGTGAGCAGAAGCTATTGCACGCCTTCACATGCGACGTAAAGAAATTACAACTTCCTGTCTGGCTAGTAGAACTTGTATGGTTAGAACAACTTTATTGTATTTTATTATTTAGTTGGATATTGCTGGTATAATTTTTGTCGTAGAAGTTGATTTAAGTTCCTTTGAATTCTTTGATACTAACTTTGTGTAATTTTTTTCCTTTGCAATATTTTATTCATTTAAAGATGAATATGGATTCCTTAAATGAGTATACAATTAACGATTTGCTAACACACAAGTATCTTGTACAGTGTAATAAATTCTATGCATATTTAAAGGTAACAGCTGATAACACTGGTGATCTTTGTTCCTCGTGTCAAAAGATGGATGATTTGCTTACCATTGTTAGAAGCAAATCTCGACTTAATGATGATGATTGCACATGTGCAATTGGCATGGCTTGGAGAACTGTTGTATTGTATATAAATGACTGGACTGATGAACTAAATAAAATTAGGCATGGCAAATAGAACAGATTTAGGAAATGATGCATCTATTTTCTGCAAAGAACATTCAACCCCTATGAAACATGATGATGCCCCTGAGAACTATGGAATTGTGAATGCAAGTACTCAGCAATCTGAGGATCCAGTTTGTATAGAAGGAAGCAAAAAAAGAAAGAAAGGAAGAAGTTCTCAACAAATAACATGGAAGAAAAAGAAACTGACTAATGACTGTAAAGGAAAGAGAATATGTAGTAAAAAGGATTCTGCTTTGTTATGTAACACACTGGTGACAGGGAAAGAAGATATATGTCTATCAGAAAACCCTCAGTCTACAGAAAAAGGCATCACCTTTCCAATGGAAAAGGTAGAAAAAAGAGGCAAGGGGCAGATGAAAAGGAAGAAATCAAAACTGAACGTGGAAGGATTGAAGAACATTACTGTAAGAAAAAAGAAGAGAAAGACAGATGTCGACTACATGGCTCAAGCTGTGGATTTACAATGCCAGATGGATGAGAATTTAATATGCAATGAAAACAGTGGAATTAATAAAACTAATAGTGATGAAGATCTATCCCTCGTAACAATTGATAGAGCAGAAATGACTGTATTAGAAGCTGAAGATTCTTCAGAGATAGTCAAGCAGAGATATTCTTTTAATTGGAGATTCAGTTATTAGAGGAACTGATACTTGTATTTGCAGAGATGATAATAAACATTGAGTAGTGTTATGCTTGAGAGGAGCAGAAACAGAAGATGTGAAACAAGCCTTGGAACAACTTAATGTAAGGAAGTATGGATCTGTTTTTATTCATGTTGGTACAAATGATGTCACCAACAAAGATTCTCTGACTGTTAGTCGGGAACTGACAGCCCTCCTAGATAGTATAGCTTGTACTGTTGTTAGGACATATTTTTCACAAATCACCTATAGAAAGGATAGTCAGGTCACTGTGAATGAAAAGATTTTTTGGATTAACACCTACATGGAAAAAACATCCTGTTTTAAAAAATGGAAATGTGTAGAGCATCCAAGCCTTCTTTTGGGCACACGTGGTCAGACAGGATGGTGTGCATTCGTCTAGATCAGGGAAGATAATTTTTGCAGCAGATAATTTGCAATATTTGACAAACATTACCCAGGAATTTTGCCAGGTCAAAAATGTAACAGTTCACAGATAGCAACATTGATGCATCTCTGATGGTTGTTAATGCTAGGAGCATTAATAATAAAGTAATTTTTATTAGAAAATTTGTTACATTCCAAGACTGATGTTGTTATTGTTTGTGAAACATGGTTAAAGCAAAATGACTGGAAACCAATTCTGACAGTATAAATATTTTACTGTAAAAGATATTCTAACAAAAAATCAGATGGAGGTGTTATGACAGGGATTAAAGATAGCTATGAGACCTGTGATTATTACATGTTCAACGATAACACCAATACTGCAGACTGTATAATAGTGACAATAAAGATAATACTGGAACATATAACAATTGTTGGAGTGTACACACCACCAAAGTCAAGTGCAGATGATCTAGAGGAATTCATATATTTCTTACATGAAACAAAGGAGGGAAGAATAATATTAGCTGAGGACTTAAATTTACCAGAAACAGACTGGAATAATATTGATTCAACAACAATAGTAAAGAAATTATTCACAGAGTATAATCAGGAAAAGCAAATGCTTCAGATTGCAAAAGCACCTACCAGGGGATGGACTATACTAGATATTGTTTGTGTTTCCAAAGAAATTACTGTACCTTCAAGTCAAGTTTTACCACCATTGATGTGCAGTGATCATGGGGTTATTAAGGTTAATGTGTTGCTAGATAATTCTGCCACACTGAAATCTAAGCCAATGCACATAAGGTTAATTACATATTATAGGGAAGCAAAACAGTTACTATATAAAAAGTACAGTTGTGTACCCTTAACATAAATGTAGATGTTTGAGTGTATTCACTGTTGCAGTCATTACATTTGGGTAATCTGCTGGCAGGTTGCCCTCAGTCGGCCTGATTAACAAAGTCTTGGGTCCTGCGTCGGTTGCTGTCCCTTCTTCCATGACGTCAGGTCATCAGGGGTATAAAACATGCAGCCGATGCCATTACATCAGTTTTTCTTGCCCCAGATGTCACGTGCCACCCAAATGGGGAGCAAAATATATAAGTAATTAAAAACACAAAATATACCTCCAAACAAAAGCAAATACACCAAAAAGGTTTTAAGCATAGCAGAAGAAAGTAGAGGTATAGTAAGAGAAAAACAGGGGGCTGGAGGGAGGGTAAAGAGGAGCCAACGCTATTACATCAGTTTTTCTTGCCCCAGATGTCAGGTGCCACCCAAATGGGGAGCAAAATATATAAGTAATTAAAAACACAAAATATACCTCCAAACAAAAGCAAATACACCAAAAAGGTTTTAAGCATAGCAGAAGAAAGTAGAGGTATAGTAAGAGAAAAACAGGGGGGCTGGTGGGAGGGTAACCAGGACTGCAACAGTGAATACACTCAAACATCTACATTTATGGTAAGTGTACACAACTGTACTATGATCTTCGTGTTTCACTGTTGTAGTCATTACATTTGGGTAGATTACCAAAGCTATGGTTGGGAGGATGGATTTAAACAGCATTAAGACCAGCTATAAGGCCCTGCAAAACAGCAGTGGCAAAGCCAGCTCTGGATTTAGAGAAAATTGGTAAGTGATAATGCTTGGTGAAAGTATGAACTGAACTCCGGGTAGCAGCTTCTAGAATATCCCTGGTAGGAACACCTCTGAGAAAGGCTGCAGAAGTAGATGCAGCCCTGGTGGAATGAGATCTGATCCCCTGGGGGGTAGGTTTTCCATGGTGCTTATAGCAGAAATGAATACAATGGCTTATCCATTTAGAAATGGTTTGTTTTGAAATAGCCTTCCCCTCTGCCCCTGCAGCAAATGCTACCAGCAGTTGTTCAGATTTTCTTCCAGATTTAGTCCTGTCCAAGTAGAATCTAAGTTGTCTGTGTACATCCAATGAATGCAGAATCCGCTCCCCCTCGTTCTGTGGATTGGGAAAGAAAGTTGGCAAATGAATGGACTGACTAAGAGCCACACTGGATACCACCTTGGGCATGAAGGATGGATTGGTCCTGAGTGACACCCTGTCCGCATGAAAGATGATGAAAGGCTCCACTGCCATAAGGGCCTGTAATTCAGATATCCTTCTAGCTGAAGTGATTGCTAAAAGGAAGGCTGTTTTCCAGGAAATAAATTTTAAACCTGCAGTAGCAGCTGGCTCGAAAGGAGGTAGAGTGAGTTTCTTCAATACAAAGTTAAGGTCCCAGACAGGGGTTGGAGCTCTCCTGGGTGGTCTCACGTTTTTGGCCCCTCTGAGATACTGCTTTAGCAGAGGATGAGAGAAGAGGGGGTGGTTCTGTGTTGTAATGAGCTGAAATGGCTGAGGCATGGATTTTTATGGAGGAAAAAGACAGGCCCTTGTGAAGCATCTCAATTAAGTATTGCAAAATCTGAGGTAAATTGGGCACTGCTGTGCTCATCCCTTGAGACTGATTCCAGGCACAGAATCTTTTCCATTTGTCAGCATAAGATTTTCTAGTACTAGGTCTTCTCACCTCCAAAATGAAATCCATCACAGGTTTGCTGAGGGATGCTAAGGGGGAATTTAAATGATTAGCCAAACTGCAAGATTCAATGTTTGGAGCTGAGGGTGCAGAATTTGGTTCTCCTGCTGAGACAGTAAGGAAGGTGTCTGAGACAGGTGCCATGGAGAAATTTGTGACACACGGTGCAGGAGTGGGTACCAGTGTTGGCGAGGCCAATCTGGAGCAATCAAAATAATTTTTGATTTGTCCTGTTTTACTTTTAGTAGAACTTTGGAAAGCAGAGGCAGAGGGGGAAAGGCACAGACTGAAAGGTTTTTCCAGCTGAAGCACAGAGCATCCACTTTCCAGGCTTTTTTGTGAGGAGTTCTTGTGCAATATTTGTCCAACTGATAGTTCTGGGGTGAGGCAAAAAGATCTATGTCTGGGCTCCCCCATTTGCATGTCAATATGTTGAAAATCCGTGGTTCCAGTTTCCATTTGTGTGGGTCCATGAGATTTCTGCTTAGTTCGTCTGCCAGAATATTCAGCTTTCCTGGCAGGAATTGAGCTTGTAGTTGTACTTGGTAGCTCAAGGCCGTGTTCCACAATGCCATGGCTAGTCTGCAGAGGGGGTAGGAATGTGTACCCCCCTGCTTGTTTATGTACCAGATTACCGTGGTGTTGTCCGTCTTTACCATTAATTTTCCTAGATGAAGGTAGTCCTTGAAGGCTGTCAGAGCATTCTGTACAGTTAGCATTTCTTTTTGATTGATATGAAGTTGCATCTGATTTGGGCTCCATTTGCCCTGAATGCACTTCCTGCCAGATGGGCCCCCCATGCATAGTCTGATGTATCTGTAGTTAGGGTTTGGGCAACAGGGTGTGGTGTGAATGGCAGTCCCTTGTTTTGGTGGCAGGCCTCTGCCCACCATAGGAACTCAAGGCGTAGGCAAGTTATGATAGAAATCATTGTTTCCAGACTGTGACAATGTTGACTCCATAAACTTTTAAAGTACCCCTGAGGTTTCCTCATATGCAGTCTTGCAAAAGGAATTAAAAGAATGCAGAAGGCCATGAACTCCAAGGCTTGCAGTATTTGTCTTGCAGATAGCAGGGTTTTTGTGGCCACCTGTTTGAAGTAAGTCACCAAATGAATTTGCTTTTCTGGTGTAAGGAAAGCCATCTGGGCAGTTGTATTCAAGCTTGCACCCAGGAATGTAATTTGAGAGGGTACCAGTTGTGATTTCTTTTCGTTTATGGTGTACCCTAGACAAGTTAGAACCCTTTTTACAAATGCCAGATGTTTTAGAATAATGGCCTGGTTTTCTGCTTAAATTAGACAATCATCGAGGTATGGATATATCTGAATATTTCTTTGTCTGCAAAATGCAATTACTAGAGCCAGGCACTTTGTGAATACCCTGGGTGCAGTAGACAAGCCAAAAGGTAGTGCAGAGAACTGATAATGGAAGTAGCCTGCTTTGAAGCGTAGGTATCTTCTGCAAGATTCCCTGATTGGAATATGCAGGTAAGCCTCTTTTAAATCTAGAGTTGCCAACTAGGCATCCTTGCCTAGCAGAGGAAGTAACTGGTGAAGAGTCAGCATCTTGAATTTTGGAGTGTTTAGAAAGGTGTTTAGAGTAGACAGGTCCAGAATTGGACGCCATGATTTGTCTTTTCTGGGTACCAAGAAAAGTCTGGAATAGAAACCTTGTCCCCTTTCCTCTTCTGGTACTAGTTGAATAGCCCCCATGTTTAGGAGGGAAAGTACTTGTTTCTGAGCCTCTGCCCACTGATTTGGGGGCAGGTCTGGCCACCTGTTTGTAGTTGGCAACGTGTGGAAATGAAATCTGTATCCCTGGGACACTATATTTAAAACCCATTTGTCCTGGGTTATAAGTTGCCATTTTTTTGCATGAAGAGCCAGTTTTCCCCCAAAGGGGTGGCTGAGAGGTAAGTGATTGGTAATTTTAAAGGAAAGTCATTGAGACTGTTTACCATAGGGTGGTATCTTGTTATTTCTAGATTTGGAAGTGGAAGTACCCCATTGCTTAGTTCTGAAAGTCCCTTGGGACTGAAACCTGGTGCTTTTGGAGTGTCTGGGTTTGGCTTGAGTGGCTCTGGAAGGAGCTGGAAAGGACCAGTTCTTAGTAGGCCAGTGCCTACTAAATCTTGGAGGTTGTATTTGTAAGAAATCTTTCACAGTTTGTACAGATTTAGCTTTATCTTCCATCCTTTTTAGAACTTCTTCAGCCTTATTGCCAAACAGACGGTACTGCTGCAAAGGAGCATCCAACAGTTTTGCTTTAACATGATCAGGCAGAGATTGCTCCTTAAGCCAAGCATGCCTTCTAAGCACAGACTGAGTAACAGCAGCCCTGCAAGAGGCCTTTAAAGAATCAAAACCACATTGCAAAGTATATTTTCCAACTTGTTCAGCTGAATGCAATAAATCCTGTAAATCCTTATTTTCCACACAGTCAGAAATCAACATCATTTTCTGTTTAAGCAGTCCCATGATATGCTGTTCATATTTTAGCATATGGAGTTGACAATTTAAAGCCCTGATTGTCAAGGTTGAAGAAGTAAAAACCTTTTTACCCCATCTATCCAGCACCCTGGAGTCTCTATCAGAAGGGGTAGTATTTTTAGCAGTAGAAGCCTTAATGCCCTTGGGCCCCTGAGAAATGGTTTCAGGGTCCGCAACAGGATTTTTGAAAAGGAATTTGTGGGACTCAGGAACCCTGTAGTAACTGTCTGCTTTACTAGGGGCCGGAGGCAGGGAATCAGGGGCCATACTGGATTCCGAAAACACATCATCAACAATGTCTAGTACAGGAGGTATAGCCAAAGGCCTATGCTGAGGAAGAAGAAGGAAATCCCTCAGCCTCTTTTTGGATTCAGAGAAATTCTGACTTTCCCAGTAGAAATGCTCCCTTAATGTATGTAAAGTTTCCCCAAAAGAAAAATCATCAGGGGGAGAAGCAGAGGGAATAGAATCCTCTGCATCAGAGTCCTCATAAGTATGAATGGACAAATCCAGGTCATTAGAAGAGTCAGAAGAAACAGAGTCCTGTTCAGAAGATTCATAGTCAAGTTCAGCCCTAGGCCTCTTAGAAGGGGGGGGGGTCGACTACCCCTGATTAGAGTAATTAAATCTTCAGCCATTTTGATCATTTGTTTTTTAGGCATAGAGGCCTGAACATGTGGCCTGGGCGTCAGTTTTTTTAGACATAGATCGAGATTTAGGCCTTAGTACAGAAGGTGGAGTCGGTTTAATATGCAAGTCTGCAGGCCTGAATACACCCTCAGAAGCCAGTGCCTGCACAGCAGCTCCAGACCCATGCAAGGTAGAGACATCCACGGGTTCCACAGGTGAAGCATCTAGTGGCATACCGGACTCCGAATGGGTCTCAGTAGAGGCCTGCAAATCAGAATTAGTGGGTATCAGGGGTTGGGAAAGCACCTCACTGAGTACTGGTGAACTGGCGAATGGCTTAGGAGAAGCGTCGTCGGCTGTTTTGGACCTCAATGGCCTGTCTCAGTCTTTTTCTTTGCATTTTTTCTGTATTCCGGTAGTTGGATGGCTAATGGGCATCATTTCTG
>NC_056750.1:289301328-289443828 GCF_019279795.1 Protopterus annectens | reverse complement strand
TCAGTTTTTTTCCAGGTGTGTCTCCTGTAGCATAGCTATTTGCACTCTACATTTTTAATATAGTTCACTACTCTTTCTTTTTTATATCTGTAAGACCATTAAGATTAAAAGACATTACAGAGAGAATCATTTTTATATAGTTATTATTACCACCTTTTATGTATAACTGCTTTTTTGTTAAATGTCTAGTTCCAACTTTTATCTTACATGCATATACTGTCTGGCAGGTTGGTCTTTTATACAGTTGTTTCTTGTCATATCCATTTGAGCCTATGCCACATCTTACATAACTTTTTGTTTTTTTGAATGCCCTCAAAGAGAATGAACCCCCCAAACCCCCTCAAAACCTACCATCTTAATAATAACGCACAAAACTATGTACATCTTTAAATATTGAAGTTTTTGTTTCCTAATAAGAACAAACGTTCTAAGTTTATATAGCCACAGAGACAGGCTAGAGTTAACAAAAAAAAGGTTAGTCATACTAAGATGCATGGTACAGCCTGTGCTATTAGTGCTATTTGATTTTATCTATCTTTATGGCTCTCCCAGCTGAGAAAACACTTGAATGCTTTCAGCAAGCACGTTCTCCAAGCCATTTCTCTTTATCAAATTGTCTTCTAGTGACATGCAAACCAGACACAAAACTGTTAAGGATACCTTGTTAACCAGAAAAAAAGCCTTATAATATTCAATATTTTTTTCATTTACATGCTTTGTAATAAACTTGTTACTGGATAATGCCTAGGGTCTTAACCTAGTCATTACTGGATAACGCCTTGGGTCTTAACCCACACACTGATTTTTCTTTTGTCATACTCTCTTAACCAGTTGTTTCCTGTCTCCCTTCTCATCCCCCCTCTCCTTTTTTTTTTTTCTTTTTACACTGCAGTACCCACATTTCTTACAACGGAACAAAGAAAAAGAGAGAAGATGGGAGAAAAAGGAAAAACGAAAGCACCTGTTTATATTAGTATCCCCATTGCATTTAAAAAAATGAGGAAACTTTATTTCAAGTCTAATTGTTTTTGTCTTGATCTTTAAAACTCTTCCAGCTGGGAAAACTCCAGATAGCTTTCAGAGAACATTATGTCTTAGCCAATTTCTCTTTTCATTTACCCTCAGCCAATCCCCTTCCAGCAGACTGTGTCCAGTTTCTCTTTATTAGATTGTCTCCATGGAGACATGAGAACTAGACAGCCAGGTTCTCTTTATCACACTGTTTCCATGGAAACATGAAGACCAACTGCATAATTGCTACTAAGTATACATGCATTTGGTAGAAAAAAAGCCTCATAGTCAGTATTATTTTTAATTTACTTACTCTCTCTTAAAACTAATCAGTCTAAGTTCATTAGTCCAATCATTTCTCCATGCAAGAATGAGAAAAAGCATATTAATTTTAAACTTTGTCTTGCCTTTTTAACCAGACTCTTTTTTTACATTGCATATATTTCTCAAAACTGTACAAGAAGTGAGAAGAGGGGAGAAAAAAAAGTACAGTTTTGTACCTACCATAAATGTAGATGTTCGAGGATCCACATTGCTGCAGTCCTAACTATTGGGTAGTCCGCTGTCCAGTCGGCCCGAATACCATATCCTCAGTCTTTTCTTGCCCCAGATGTCAGAAGACCCTGAAAAGATAAGGCCAAAAACCAAAAACTCCCCACATACCTGCACCAAAATATATATATATATACAAAATATACAAAAGTAGCAGAATATAACCTCACCTACACAACCACCCCTAAACACAGAGGGAAGGAGGGAGCAGCAATGTGGATCCTCGAACATCTACATTTATGGTAGGTACAAAACTGTACTATGTTCTTCATTCCACATTGCTGCAGTGAATCCCAAAGCAGAGGTAAGGGAGGCTGGCAAATCATAAGGAAGCAGGAACTGACAACATGCCCTGCAAAATAGCTGTGGCAAAACCAGCCCTAGACTTAGAGTAGAGAGGAAGGTGATAATGCTTAGAGAAAGTATGCACTGAACTCCAAGTAGCTGCCTCCAAAATATCCTTAGTTGCCACCCCTCAGAAATGCTGTTGAAGTGGCAGTAGCCCTAGTGGAATGAGGTCTAATCCCAGCTGGAATCTCCTTGCCATGATGGGAATAACAAAATGTAATGCAACACCCAATCCATCTAGAAATAGTTTGTTTTGACACAGGCTTGCCCTGAGAACTCAAAGCAAAAGAAACAAACAACTGCTGAGACTGCCTAAAATCCTTAGTCCTGCTCAAATAATAACGCAATTGCCTGTGTACATCTAAAGTGTGCAAAATCTTTTCCCCTTTATTTTGGGGATCTGCATAAAACGTAGGCAAATGAATAGTTTGGTTTAAAGCCACACTAGAAACCACTTTAGGCATAAAGGAAGGATTAGTGCGTAATGATACCCTATCCTTATGAAAAATCAAAAAGGCTCAACCGCCATAAGGGCCTGTAACTCAGAAACCCTTCTTGCAGAAGTAATGGCCAACAAAAAGCAGTCTTCCATGACAAGTATTTCAGTTCAGCAGTAGCTGCAGGCTCAAAAGGTTGTAGAGTAAGTTTCTCCAACACAAAATTGAGATCCCAAGCAGGAGTAGGAGCTCGGGTCTTATATTCTTTGCCCCTCTAAGAAATTGCTTGAACAAAGGATGTGAAAACAATGGTGGGTCACAATCATAGTGGAAATTGCTGCAGCATGAATCTTAATGGAAGAGAAAGACAAACCTTTGTCCAATAACTCAGTAAGATATTGAAGAGCCACACTCAAATTAGGCTCCAAATCTCCAAATTCTTTGCTGCAGTCCAAAAAAATCTCTTCCAGTTTTCTACTTTCCTTGTACTAGGTCTTCTGGCTTCCATAATCACATTTAAAACTTGTTGAGGAAGTTGAGACCTGCTGTCTTTCAAAACAGAATATGCCAGGCTGTTAGATGAAGAGAGTGAAGCTTGACATTGAGCAGACGACCTTCCTTCTGAGACAACAGATGTGGAATCAAGGGTAAAGGCCATGGAGGCTTCTTTACCAGACTCCTCAGTAATGGGTACCAGTGCTGCCGAGGCCAATCTGGAGCTATTAAAATCATCCTTGGCTTGTCTTGTCTGACCTTTAGAAGCACCTTTGGAAGAAGATTTTTCCAACTGAAAGAAAGAGCATCCACTTTCCAAGCTGTGTGATGAAACCTCTTTGTGCAAAACTTTGGCAGCTGGTGGATTAGTGGAGAAGCGAACAGATCTATGTCTGGAGTTCCCCAGGACACTGTCAACTTTTGAAATACATGAAGATCCAGTTTCCACTCGTGGGGATCCATGATTTGTCTGCTTAACACATCTGCTAAGGAGTTCTGTGCTAGAAACCTTGCCTGAAGAGTTACTCCCATAAAATCATTGCTTGCCTGCACAATGGGTAAGAATGTGTTCCCCCATGTTTGTTGATGTACCACATGACAGTTGTGTTGTCTGTTAGAATCAACACCTGCCCTGGAAGAAGTAACTCCTTGAAAGCCATTAATGCAAACTGGACTGCTAACATCTCCTTCATATTGATATGTAGATGCTGTAGTCTGGCAGGCCACTTGTCTTGTATCCACTTTCCATTTAGATGAGCTCCCCAAGCAATGTCTGAGGCATCTGTCGTTAGAATTTGACTCGCCTCTGGCCGGTCACAGAGAGTCCCTTGTTTAGGTGACATTCCTGAGCCCACCACAAAATTCCTTTTGAATGCAAGGTATTATTTGAATGACAGTGTCCAAATCCTGGCAGTGCTGTGTCCATACATTTTGAGATACCATTGTAGCTTCCTCATATGCAGTTTGGCATTGGGAAGCACCAGAATACAAGATGCCATGAACCCTAAGGCTTGAAGGACTGTCCTTGCAGTCAGCCCGGACTGAAGATAGTTGATGGAAGTAACTGGAAAGATTCTTTTGTTTGTCCGGGGTTAAAAAGGCCATCTGGGCTGCTGTATTCAGTCTCACACCCAGAAAGCACATGTCTTGAGAGGGTACTAGACTGGACTTTATTTCGCTCACAGAATACCCTAGGCATCTTAGCACTGCTATGACATATTCCAAATGCTGTAGAAGGTCTTTCTTTTCTTGAGCCAGAATCAGGCAATCGTCCAAGTAAGGATAGATTTGAATTCCTTTTAGCCTGAAGTAAGCTATCACTGGAGCCAGAACCTTTGTGAATACTCTAGTAGATAAGCCAAAGGGCAATGCAGAGAACTGATAATGAGAATTTCCAGCTCGAAACCAGATACTTTCTACAACTTAGTGTTATAGGCACATGAAGGTAAGCTTCCTTGAGATCTAAAGTTACCATCCAGTGATCTTTGCCCAGCAGAGGTAAAAGCTGTTGTAACGTCAACATTTTGAACTTGGGAATGTCCAGATAAGTGTTGAGGATAGATAAATCCAAAATTGGTCTCCACGTCCCTTCTTCTGTACTAGGAACAGGCGAGAATAAAATCCTAGGCCCCTTTCTGGCACAGGAACCGCTGAATGGCCCCTATTTGGAGTAACTGAGAAATTTGCTTGTGAGCCTCTTGTCTTTGTAGAGGAGGAATGTCTGGCATGCCTTTGAAAGGAGGCAAGGTATGGAAATAAAACCTGTAACCGTGGTGAATGATATCCAGAACCCATCTGTCTTGGGTAATTAAATCCCAATTTTCTTTGAAAAGAGACAGTCTTCCTCCCAACGGTGCTGCCAGGCGAGAATGAACTGGCAGCTGAAAAGGCAGGTCATTGGGTCTGCTTACGAAAGGACTGACCGGCGGGCTCACCAGAAGTCTGAGCAGGGGAACTCCCTGTCCTAGGCCTAAAAGAACCCTGAGCTCTGCCTCTACCGTCTAGACCTACCCCTAGACTGGGAATCATAAGCAGGATAAGTCCATCCCTTAGCAGGCCAATTTCTACTAAACGAGGCTGCACCTGCAAAAATCTTTAACAGTTTGCATAGACTTAGCCTTGTCCTCCATTTTCTTCAAAACTGCTTCTACAGGCGAACCAAACAACACATCAGACTGCAAGGAGCATCCAAAATCCGTGTCTTAACATGCTCAGCTAAATTCTGAATTCTCTCAACCAGGAAGAACAGAACCAGTGGCAGCCACCCTGGAGGAGGCCTGCACAGCATCAAAACCACATTGCAAGGAATGTTTACCCACCTGTTCAGACACATGAACTAAATCCTGCAACTCTTTACACTCAATACCTTGAGCATCCACCTTAGATTTCAACTGTGAAAGAAGATAATTCTGATATTTTAACATGTGAAACTGACAATTCAACGTCCTCATGGCTAAAGTGGAAGAAGTATACACTTTCTTTCCCCATCTATCCAAAGCCCTTGCCTCTTTATCAGGAGGGACAGGATTTTTAACAACTGAGGCCTTCACACCTTTAGGCCCCTGAGAGACAGTTTCGGGTCTGCCCTAGGACTCTTAAAAGATACTTATGAGCTTCAGGCACCCTATAATACCTATCCGTTTAACTGGGGCAGGAGGCAAAGAACTTCAGGGAAGCCTCTGCAAAACATCTTCCACCACATTCAAAACAGGGGTATAGCTAAAGGCCTATGCTGGGGTAAAACAAGGATTCCCTAAGCCTTTTCCTGGAATCAGAGAAATCTTGACCTTCCCATTTAAAATGCTCCCTCATGGAATGCAGAGTCTCTGAAAATGAAAAATCCTCAGGAGGAAGCTGAAGGAGTAGAATCATCCACATCAGAATCAGAATAAGGAGGGTACTCCTGCAAGTCTTCAAGACTCAGAAACCCCCGATCATTGCTCAAAACACTCAAACACAGGTTCCACCCTAGGCCGCTTATCAGAAGGGGGCATAGAACAACATATCATAGTAATCAAATCCTCTGCCATTTTAAGCATATGTTTCTTAGGCAAAGACCCTGAAGCACTAGGAGAAACCCCACTGAAGCAAAACTTGCCCCTTAAAGCCTTGGAAACAGAAGGGGAGGCTCTGACCACCTTAGGAAGAGAGGGAAGAACAGCCACCTGAGAAGCCCCTCAGCCTGGCCTACTTCCTGAGAGGATACATCCTGTAACAGTAAAGTCTCTCCTGAGACTCCAAAGAAACACCTGGCAAAACCTCCGGCTCCACTGAGCCCTCTAAAGAACCGCGTCTGGGACTGTCGGTTCTTCCACTCTAGGCTTTGCTGTTTTGTCCTTTTAGCAAACACTAACCTGGCACAGTCTAACCTTCTCTTAATAGTGCGTTTGTTAAATCTAGCACAAGAGCGGCATCCAACAACGTGGTGCTCAGGCCCTAAACAAGGTATACACAAAGTATGGTAATCCCTATGAGGTATCTGTTTCCGACAAGAAATACAGTTATTCACTTTTTCTGACATCCGGTTAAATACTGAGGCAAGAAAAACCAAAATATTCCCCAACGGGTACTTAGCCAACTTTGATTCGGTCTGAAACTCTGGCTTCAGAAACTTTCAGAACCAACCTGCACTCGCAAAATTGCTTCTGCATCGGACCATGCGGCAAAAGACTGAGGATATGGCGTCGGTCATGCGCGCGTCAGTCTAATGCGCCCTGACGCAATAGTTAGGACTGCAGCAATGTGGAATGAAGAACATCAGCACCTATTTACAATCCCCATTCACACCCTAAAATACCATGCAAAGAAAACCATGCACCCCAAACATAGTACTATTAAGAAAATAAAATGTTTTCTTTACTTACAGTTAGCTTTCTCCCCTGTCTTCCCCTCCCTAAAGCATTTTTCTGAACATTAACGACATGAAGTAGGGCATATACTTTAGAGTCTCCCACAAGTCCAACAAATTTTGAAAAAGTCCAATATTTCCAGATTTTTAGTTCTGTCATATTTCATAACTATAATTACTGCATTGTAACCCCACAGTAAGTTATCAGTTTTATTACAGTTCTTCTTCATCACCAAAATCCTGTCTCTGTTTCATTTTCAATGTAGTCTCAATTCTTCTAGTCAACTCTCATGCTCCCTTCTGTCCAATACTGGAAAAGGTTTCACAGGTACAGTCCCTCTGTGGTCTTTATTAGCAGAAGAAAAAGAAGCAGACTCTCCTGTTTCACAGCTCACTTTTTGTTGGACAAACTTTTGTATTCCCTCCTTAGCATGCACTTCAACAAAAAATAATTGTGTCCCTCCAGGTAAGAATACCTTAAAGACAGCTGGATAAAGCAGTTTAAATCTCACACCTGCATCTCAACATGCCCTGAATAGTGGAATGAATTTACTCCTCTTCTGCCTGATGTACAGTGAGTAATCATTCTCCACAAAGACTCTGCTGACTCCCACTTTTAGTATTTGTCCTTCTGCCACAGTTTTGTCAGAATTAACTCCTTCTGCTGGTAGGATTGCATCTTTATTATTAAAGGTCTAGGCTGCGTTCTTATAGCTAGGTTTGGAGCATATACACAATGTGCCCTTTCAACTAACAACTTCTGCTGTGGAATACCAGTCCAGTTACTTATTTGTGCTTTCATAAAATTAATGCAGTCTGTTCTTTACAGTTTCTCTGGTATAGTTGAAAATTTCAGGTTTTCCCTATGTGCTTTATCCTCTAATTCTATTATTTTTTGAGCATCTCTTCTTGAGCAGTTTCATATTCAGCCAGCCTTTTCTTCATTTTGACCTCTGATTTTTGCAGTTATCATCTCAACTGAATATCTGTTTAAAGCTTCTTACATTTTTCCAGCCTTTTGTTGTTTGTGTTGATATACTCTACCAGTGTTTTGTTTATTTTAACCAGGTCTGTATGCAGTTGTCTTACATCTTCCTGTAAGTTACAGAATTTCATGTTTGAAGGTTGCATTGCTTTTTGCTGAATAGCTGTAGACTTTCCCAGTCCGTGTTTCTTTCTCACCTTTTGTAGCTGATTTTTTCCAGGTCTTCTGTATTTCTTTATTCCTGGCATCCAGCCAGTACACCTACTAGTTATTTACTGACTTTACCCATAAATACTGGCCTTCTCTGCTGAGTTTCTGTTTTCATACTGGGAGAGCAGCTAGAAACAAGTTGTTACTCAATGTGCAGCCATCTTGGAAGTTCCCTCATTTAGGCATTATTGACAAACTCACTCACCTAAATGTCAACCCCTTTGTTGTTAGATGGGTTGCAAATTGGCTCACTAACCGTACACATCCTATCAAAGTGGGTGACTCCACCTCAACCACAGACCTGTCACCAGTGGGGTTTCACAAGAGTCAGTATTGCCCTTCTGTTTGGTATTTACTTCTCGGAAGTTCAGGCCAAAATCAAAGGGGCTGTGGCTGACCAAGTTTGTTGACAACTGCAAACTTGGCACGATTGTTGACTCCCCAAATTATGTCAGTGTACTCCAAGAGGGGCTTACACAGGCCAACGACTGGTGCCAAAGCCATGGACTCAAACTAAATGCAGAAAAATGAATCATCACCCCCTTCAGTAAAAGCAGGGCCCCTACTAACTATCAAATAAACAACAATACCTTAAGTATGAACACTGTAGTGCGGGATTTGGGCACACAAATAGACTGTGACCTAAACTTTGACCACCATGTGTCCACGTAGTAAGAAAGGCATTCTACATCACACATTTGATTAGCAAAGGCATAGCCTCAACAGCAAAGGAGGTAATACCCCCCCCATACTCATCCCTTATTAGACCCATAATTCAGTATAACACCACATTTTGTATGTACAGTAGCAGACATATGCAGCAACTGGAGAGGCCCCACAGATTTTTAATTAAGAAGATCCAGGGTCTTCAGCACATGTCTTACACAGACAGACTGAAGTCTTTGTCACTGTACTCTGTAGCATATAGGCTGCTTAGGGAAGACTTTGTGCCTGGCTTACAGATCAATCTCTGATCCCATAAGCCAAATGGGACTACAATATCCTGCTCCAGCAACCTAAATCTGGCCTGCAATTTATACAGAACATGCTGGACAGACAACTGTATCTCACAGAGGTTGCCACTTCTCTGGAATTGGCTACCAATTCATGTTGAGCAGAGCGTCTTTATGACTCTGTTCAAAAGGAGCCTGGATGAATGAATGGGAAACCTCAAATTCTTGCCTGGAATAGCTCCTGCATCCCTTTTGGACATGGGCAGTCATTACTAATAATAATCTTAGGCATTGACTAGACTTTTTCTCTTGAAATATAATGGGTGTAATAGGCTAGGTTCAAAACGACCCTCGAGACAATACCTAGTAAAGTATAAACCTCCGAACCTAAAGATATACTGCTTGTTAACTTACTATTCATATCCATAAACAAGAGCTTCCAGTTTCTCAGTATTTTTGATCATTTTTTGTTTTGTTTTTTTCAACATATCATTAGTTGCCATAACAGAAGCCTTTTTAATTCATACTCCTAAATACTTCATCTCACCATGTTCTCATGAATACGGGTATTGCTGAATCAATTCATGTGTGAGTACATAATTTACGGCTTTAGCCTTTGTTTTACCTTCGTTAATTGTATATCTCCATAAAGACTTGAAACTATCTCAAAATGTTCCACAACACTGACATGTCATTTTCTCCATTTATCAGGTACAAAATATTATCATCCACAAATTAAGCCAACTTTTCTTCAATCAAATACCAATTATATCTTTGCAATTCGGAGTCCCTTATTTTCCTTCCCAACAGCTATAACCCTCTGTTCAAACACAACTTAAGACAAAGGAATCCTTCCATTCTAATTTTTTCCTCTGATCCTTCAAATATTCTCATAATTAACCTTATTGCATCGGTGAATGAAAATGCTTCCATTGCCCTACTCATAAAATCACAGCTTATTCTACAGAATATTTTCTTTTCATCAATACCCACTAATAGCAATATTTTCTTACTATCTTTAGGTAAAATAGCAACTACAGCTTTCTTCCAAGATGATAGTGCTTCTCCCCCTTTTAAAATACTGTCAAACTTCCACAGGAATACCATCTGTTCCTGGAGTCTTTCCTGAAGACTGATTATACATCACTGTACTTATCTCATTCCCTCTTGTCTTAACTGTTAGTTGTTGAGCCTTATCTACTTCTAATCTTAGCATAATTAAGTCTTACACAAATATTTCCATTTGTGCTCCTTTTTTATTTCAACACTGATTTATACAAATGTTCATAAAATTTCCAAAATATATCTAATACCTCCACAGTATCTCTGGTTATTTTTCTTTTATAGGCTCCTTAAGTTTGGCGACAACTCTTTTTACTTTCTGCTGCCTAAGTTGTGCTAAAAGTTTTTGTGAACTGGAGTTATTATCAAAAAATACTTGCTTAGCAGCAGTTTTTCTAAATTCATGTATATTGCCCAGATACTCCCTTATTTTCTTTTTAGCACTTACATTTGTGCCTCTTCTTGTTCTGTGAGATTCTCCTTATTTTGCAATACTTAAACCTTTGTCAACCTGTCTAACTAATTCCTATTATTTCTTAATCACATCTCTTTCTGTTTAATTTCAACCCTGTTTTTAAACTCCATCTTCATTTTATCCCAGTCACTAGCTATAACTTCTGAAAATATTTTTATTTTCCCTAATAACTCAAAAATAACTTCTACTACCCATTCCTTAAACTTCTCTCTTTTTAAAAGGTATGTGGGAAAGCGACAGTGCCCTCATTTTTACTTCATTACCGTGAATTTTTATCTTGTTTTTTATTAGTGCATGATCTGAAATATTTATTGAACTTGTGTCAAAGCGTTCAATTAAATGCCCATGTTCCTATGAAATATAATAGCTTTCTAGTCATCCAGTTATCGTAAATTGGAGAATAGTATCACTTCCTACTGCCTTCAACAGCAGACTCCATGGCTCCCACTCAACATTTGCCAATAAAAAAGCTAACATCCTTGCAGATGTAAGAAACTTGGTATTTTTCATGACTTTCATAATTTTGTCTTATTTTTCAAGGCTACTTGCTTACAAAAAAAACACTTGTTTATAGCTTAAGTCAAGGACATTAATGTAGACATTCACCTTGTCAAAATGAGAGTTGATATCTTAATTCTACATACTTGTTTTCAGTGCACTTTTACAACCCACCCCCACCCCAGCAGCCCAAGATCACTGCATATTAATACGAAACTTGCATTTGTCAGGACTTTTTTCGCTTGTTATGCTGTGAAGTCTGTATTTCTTACAACTAAAAAGTACTAGGTTACTTTAATATCTTTAACACATACAACAGCCACTAAAGAGACTCTCCCCAACATTTAAAATACTCAACTACACACTACACAAAACTGTTTACTATATATAACATGCAGTTTATATCATGTAATGTTTTATACACACAGTAAGAACAAAAATAGTTTTACTTGTATCTACTTTTACCATCCTTCTAAAAATTAATGACAAAGTGGAGTATATGCTTTACATTCCACCCATAAGTTTAACCAAGTCAAGAAAAGTAGTCTTTCTCACCCACTTTTTCTTGCAAAGCCAGATTTTACAAATGTGATTGATGCTTTAAAGTTTCCCATTCATTCAAGTTCAATGTCCTCCTGTTCATCTCCATCTATGATCACCAGACTTTGATTCAAGTCCAAGGTATACCTGTTTTTTCTGGTCAACTCCTTTGCTTTTTTCTCTGTCTCTTCAGCATTTTTCTTTAGAACCACAGAAAAGGTTTCACTGGCAAGGTCTCTCTATGAACTTTATTTTTAAAGAATTGAGAAGCAGAGTCCTTTTCTGTTTCCTGGCTCAATTTTTTTTTGGATAAACTTTTTTTTCCTCCATAGCCTGTTCTGCATCAAAAAAGTATTTGATCTTCCAGGAAAAATATATTCTGAAGACAGCTGGATACAGCATTTTGAATTTCACACCTGCCTCCTGACAGTCCATAATTGCTGGAATAAATTTGTTTCACTTCTGTGTGGTGTAGTGTGAACAATCATTTACACAAACATGCCGCTGTGTCCAATTTTTAATACTTTTTCCTTCTGCAATAGTTTGGTCAGGATCAAGTCTTTCTACTGATATGGTTGCATCTTTATTAATACGGGTATTAGCTGCTTTCTAATGGTCGGGTTTGGACCATATACTTGATGTGCCCTTTTAATTAAAAAATCCTGCTGTAGAATACCAGTCTAGTTGCTAATTAGTGGTTTCATAAAATGAATACAGTCTGTTCCTTCCAAATCTTGCTGTAGAATACCAGTCCAGTTGCTAATTAGTGGTTTCATAAAATGAATACAATCTGTTCCTTCCAGTTTCTCCGGTACAGCTCACAATCATGGGTTCTTCCTGTGCATTCTTTCTCATCTACCATTTCTTGAAAGAGCTCTTCTTGACAAGTCTTATACTCAGCCAGCCTTTTCTTCATTTCAACCTCTGGGTTTTGCAGTTTTACCAGTTCACTTGAATAGCTAGTTAAAGTGTCTTCTATTTTTCTGGGCTTTAGTTATTTGAGTTGATGTGCTCATTCATACCTCTCAAGCTCTTAGTGCAAGAAATCTGGGACTAACCCAAAAAATAATGGGGGGGGGGTGGTAATTTTTGAATATTGCTCTTATAAACTTAGAAAGTTGATAGAATAACAGGCTTTGGATTAGCATGCATTTTCTGAAGGGTATGAGGTCTGAATCTCAGTTGTATGTCATTATTTATATATTTCAGTCCTCAATGATTTACCTAAAAAACACAAATTTTATGAGGAACAGATGACAATATGAGGCAAAAATCTGGACAGTTGAGAGGTATCCATTCAGTGTTTCATTTATCACCTCTAAGTACATATGATTTATTTTTTCCTCTAAATTACAAGAAGCCATCTTTGTACCAAAGTTGTAAATTGAACTTTTTTGCTGAAAACTGCAGGATTTTTTTCCAGCTTGTGTTTTCTCTTCACCTTTTTTGGTTGATTTTCTTCAGGTTGTCTAAATTTCTTCTTTGCTGGCATTCAGGCAGAACTGAATTTTACTCAAGCTGACAACATCACTGGCACCTATTTCTAAATTTCTTTTTTCACAATGGGAGAGCTAAAACTAAGTTGTTGATCAGTGTGCAGCCATCATGGAAGTCCTGAAGGGACACCATTTTGAAGTTTGGAATGTTCAGAAACTGACTGAGAAAGGGAAGAGCTAGGCCTCTTTCTGTGGCACTAGACGCATTTATTTTTGTTTTAAACACCTTCATTAAATTATTACTTAAGAAATAGGAGAACCTACATTAATAGAAAAGAAAACAAAGCATAGCAACATTTTTCCATTTGCATACATTATACATCACATTTCTTTCTATATAACTATTATCAGTCTAACATTACATAATCTGCTTAATTCCTGCCTTCCCTTAAAGGTCTGTGCTTCTCCTGAACATTATTCTTCATATATTGTTCCTATATTTTCAATACCAATTCCCTTTTCAAAAGATCCATTTTCCAATTCTTTTATCGCTTTTACAATATTCAAGGCTTCAAATACCGCAGCTGATTTAGTGTTTTGATTTCCATTTTCTAGTAATTGCCTTTTTGGCAGACAATAGAATCAAACTTAACAAGGACTCACTATGTCTAGGCAATTCTGATCCTGTATCTCAGCTTAAAAGAATCATTTTGTTAGCTACAGCCATTTGTTTACTCCATACTTCACAGACACTCTATTGGGAGTTTTTAAAATCTGCCAACTTATTACAATCTGAAAGCATATGCTCAAAGTTACCTCTTTATTTATTTATTTAAAAAGAAGTTATGTACTCAAAATAATGTTCCATGTTTGTTGTCCTTGATCTCACCTTCCTTTTTGCTGGTTGGGTTCGGAGCCGATCCTCGGCTCCGACTCAGCTGCATTCTAAAGCTCAAGAGCTTCCACTGGCTTGAGGCTAGACCCTATCCCATCATGCCTAGCGAGTTACCCAGATCTCATTTGTGATAACCCATAACAGTAGACTACAATATGCAGATATATAAACTATAAGCATATATAAATATATATGTATATATACATATATATATATATATATATATATATATATATATATATATAAACCCACCAAGTCAGTAGTAGAAGGACTCTTAGTCTACCCAACTCGTAAGGCAGGAAGGGAATCAAGGCCTATATAGCCAAAGATGGATAATTCCTCTCGATCATCTAGCAAGGGGAAGGACGGTGGGATGCAAGAAGGAAGGCAAGATCAAGGACAACAAACATGGAACATTATGGTGAGTACATAAATTCTTTCTGTTATGTTGTCCCTATTTCGCCTTCCTTCTTGCTGGTTGGGACCGTGTCCCCAGCATTTTCTTCTTGGGTGGCTCAATGGAACAGACTCTTCAGAACCGTGGAACCAAAGGATGCCCTGTTCCGGGAGGCCACATCTACTTTGTAATGAGTGACAAAGCTATGGGAATTAACCCATGTAGCTGCCGCACAAATTGAGTCTAAAGGCAGCCTGGGCTGAAAGGCAGTAGAGGTAGACAAGGCCCTAGTTGAATGTCCTCGAATCTTTTCTGGCAGCTGTTTGTTCTGTGAGTTACAAATGTATGTAATGGTGTCTGAAAGCCATTTTCATAAAGTTACTTTTGAAACTGAAGTTCCTTTTCTATTTCCTGCAAAGGATACAAACAATTGGTCAGATTTCCTGAATTCCTGTGTCCTATGCAAGTAAAAATGTAACTGCCTTTGAATATCCAGTTGGTGGAGTTTATACACTGCCTTGTTGCCATGATCCTGGAAGAATACAGGTAGTTCTATTGACTGGTTCAGACTGAACTCTGAACAAACTTTTGGTAGGAAGGAGGGGTTGGTTCTGAGAGAAACCTTATCTCTGTGGAAAATTAAATAAGTGGGACGAATGGATAGAGCTTGTAATTCTGATACCCTCCTAGCTGAGGTAATGGCAGTCAAAAAAATACTTTTCCAAGTCAAAACTTTTAGACAAAAAGTATTAGCCGGTTTAAACAGAGGAAGAATCAAGGCAGTTAGGACTAAATTTAAATCCCAAGGAGGAGGTGGTTCTCTTATTGGGGGTCTCAAAAGGATAGTACCCTTTAGAAAAGCTTTGCTTGTGGGACATAACGTTGGAACCCATTTCTCCCACATGAAAGTTGGAAATAGCAACCAGCTGAACTCGGATAATTGCTGCTGCTGCTGCTTGGTTAAAGGTTTCAGTGAGAAATTCGAGGATCTTTGAAATAGGTGCAGTAAAAGGATCAATACTATTTTTGGCTGCCCAACAAGAGAACCGTTTCTATTTGCTAATATAAAGTTTTCTTGTTGAGGATTTGTGAGAGGAAATTAGAATATGTTGTACTGCAGGGGAGATGTCAGGTAGCCTGGCTAAGATGGGAAATGGAGGAACCAAGCTGTCAGCTTGAGGGTCTGTAAGGAAGGGTGGAGTGTGCCCGACTGAAGCACCAGCAGATCTGGAATTGGGTCCAGGATCCAAGGCTCCTCCTGAAGATGGGTCTATAGAAATGGGAACCAGATTTGACGAGGCCAGTAAGGGGCAATGAGTATTAACTTGCAATGCAATGATTTTGCTTTCCAAAGAACTCTGGATATCAGAGGGAACAGGGGAAAGGTATACAGAAGTCTCGGGGGCCAATCATGAACAAGTGCAGCCATGGGTGATTGCCACAGTAGGGGGACTATGGTGAAATAGCTGCTGCATTTGACATCGATGGAGGTGGCAAAAAGGTTGCAGTAAACCTGGCCCCACTTGCGAAAAATCTGGTTTGCAATATCCTGCTTCAGGGACCACTTGTGAGGCATAAGGATAGATCTGCTTAGCTTGTCCACTATCACGTTGGATTTCCCCTGAATATGTGTCGCAAACAGGAAGCATTGGGAATGCAATGCCCACTGCCACACTCTTAGAGCCTCTCAACACAAGGGGTAGGATCTGGTTCCGTCTTGCTTGTTGATGTACTATACTACTGACATGTTGTCCATCTGAACTGAAATTGTCCCAGTGGGTAGAGAGCTATGTAGTGCTTGCAATGCCAGCAGCACCATTCTCATCTCTAGGATGTTGATGTGCAAGTGGAACTCGTGTTGCTGCCAAGTTCCAGAACAGTCTGTCCCAGATAATGCCCCCCCACCCACCCTATCTGGAAAGCGTCTGTGGTCACTGTGGCCACTGGTTGGGGTAGGATGAATGGTCTGCCTATCGTCAGCTGCATAGACTGAATCCACCATTTTAGGTCCTTCTTGCAGGTCTCCGTGATGAGAATTTCGTGGGACATGGGTAATCTTGCATGGACCAATGAGCAAATAGGAGCCACTGTAATAACCTCATGTGGAAGCATGCCAAGGGGACTAGTGTTATTGCTGTCACCATTGAGCTCAGGACTTTTAGAACAAATCTTGCTTGAGTCTTTTTCCTCCCAATTAAGATTGCAACATGATGTCGAATGATCGACACCCTCTCTTGAGGCAATTTTGCTATCGTGCTATCATGTCTTTGGTATCTAAATCTGCCCCTATAAATGTAATATATTGACAGGGCAACAAGGCAGACATTTCGTAGTTTATGGTGATGCCTAGCTGAGAGCAGGGGTGGACTGTGGTGTCCCTTGCCTCGGTTAGTCGATGCTCGGTGGTGGCGGTAAGGAGCCAGTCGTCTAGGTATGGTAACACCCAGAATCCTAGACGCCTCAGATGAGCCGTGACTACTGCCATGCATTTGGTGAACACCCTGGGGGCTGTGGTGAGGCCAAAGGGGAGAGCTCTGAACTGGTAATGACTGTCTCCCAGCCGGAAGCTTAGAAATCTCCTGGATTGCCTGTCCATCTTGATATGGTAGTACACATCCTGGAGATCAATGGAACACATCCAATTGTCCTTTCCCAGGAAGGGAAGTATGGACTGCAGTGTCACCATCCGGAACTTTGTCTTCTTGACAGACTTCTTGAGTCTGCAGAGATCCAAAATGGGCCTCCAGTCCCCTGTTTTCTTTGGTACTAAAAAGAACCTTGAGTAAGTTCCGGATCCGATTTGATCTGCGGGGACTTCTTGGATGACTCGTTTTTCTAGCAACCCTTAAACTTCTAGGGTTGCTTGTTCCCTTAGATTGGGTGGCACATTTGGGATGGATTTTTGTTTTCTGGGGAGAGGTGGCATGGAGAAAGGAATACTGTATCGCCTGGATATGACCGATTATACCCATGTGTCTTTTGTGATACTTTGCCAGGCTTCTGGGTACAGTGACAATCTGCCCCCGACTACCTCCAGAGGTGGACAGGCAGGCCTCCTTTCAGGAGGCTGGAAGGGCCTACCAGAGAATGCATCTCTGTCGCCCTGACTCTGCAGACCCCATTTGCTGCGAGGGCGGCATCTCCCATTATTATTCCCCCCTCTGCCCCTGGGGGAAAAAAATCACCACATGCATCAGGCGAAGCTCCCTGGAATTTCCAGAACCACATTTTTCTGCCTTTTTGACCTTTGGGATAAGGTCTAGTAGGAGCGGAAAAATGTACTCCCACGGCAAAGAGAGTCTTGCCATCCTGCTTGCACCTGGTGAGAATCTTTTTTACCTTGAGGCCGAACAACAACGAGCCATCAAAAGGGGCGTTGGAAAAGGAGAACTTGAAGAGTTCCGCAAACTGACAAAGGTGCATCCAGGAATGTCTCCGTAAGGTGACTCCTGTGCCTGCTGCCCTGCTCACTCCATTGGCTGCATAGGAAATAAGCCACATGGAGAAGTTAACTACAGAAGATAAGGTCGCAAGCTGAGAAGTAGTTCTATCTGTAGCTCCCGCAGCTGTAGGATCCTGTAGGGTATCTCCTAGCTTTTTCAGGAGATCCCTCTGGAGACGGGTGAAATGGGATAAATAATTCAGTAACCTAAGGGTAAAGACTGCTCTAGAAAAGGCACGCTTCCCATATCTGTCCATCATACAGGACTCTTTGTGCAGTGGATGGACAGAAGTAAAGGTTTCTGCTAATTCCTTCTTTGTGGCCACCGCCACCACTATAGCATCAATTGCCACGCCCTTGGTCAGGAAAGATTTGTCATCTGGTGCAGCTATGAACTTATTGGGCCTCTGCAGAATTGGTTCCATCGATTCCGGGGTGCTCCATGCCTTTCGACTTACTACCCCCAGCAGCAGGTCAAAGGGCAGAGAATACCAAGAGGTGGAGGGTCGTGAACCACATGCATCCAGGTACATGAACTCGTCTTCAGAAGGGGAAAGGGACTTCCAGCCACCCCTCTGTTTGAGGGTTTCCGGGATGTCCAAGAATGAGACATCCTTAGAGGGGGACCGTGAGGACCCTTCTGAGTCCTCCAAGTCCATGTCCAATGTCAGATACTCAGTGGAGTCCAAATGCTTCCTTTTACATGTCCTCTTCGGAGGGACCTTCTCAGAGGGGTACTCTGGGGAGGTTTCAGAAGAGGGGGGGGTCACCCAATGGGACATCCTGGGGCATTGGTTCCCTACGGTTAGAATGGAGGGGTGGTGAGAAGAATGACATTGGCTCCATAGGGGATGGAGTAGCTGAAGCTGAGGGTGGAGCTGTCTGAGAGGACAACACACTCCTCATCACCTTGAAGGCACCACGATCCCGGCCCAAGAGGGTCCCCAGCTCCGAAGAGTCGAAAGACCTCTCCCGCACTAAGGGCAATGACTCCGAGGCTGATGTGGGAGCTGAGCTCACCTGCACCAAAGCCCCAAGAGGGAGAGTAGGGTCGGACAAGGGTCCAATGCCACTCCCTCCTTGGAGCCAACGAGGGTGTGTTGACCCCCAGATCCCTTGATAGAAGGCAGTATTAAGGAGACTGGAGCGGATAAAATCCAAAAAACAGATGTGAAACAGCTAGACGTACTGGTGAACTAACACAAAATTAAATCCAGTAACAAAAGGCACAGCATGACCATCCATACAAAACAGGGTTTATTACATCAAGCTTTCAAGTTGAAACTCTTTTTCAATAATGAATCAATACATTAAAACCACAGAATAAATATACAACACCAGCCAATCACATAACATAACTCATGAACACATTATATAATTATGCAATTTGTATAAATAATATAATGAATTTGTTAGAAAACTTCATTAAAAACAATAATCAACTTAATAATGTACTAAAATACTTCATTACAACCTAAAAAACTTATATAGTGTTCTAACTGGCATACTTTTTTTAATTTTGAAATGGGTTTAATGCTGTTAGTTTTATTAAGCCCCGGGTAAACATCAGATCTAAAAAAGTTTATCCATTTGTATTCTGCTCTCTCTGTGGCATTCACAATGTCCCCTCCCCTCTTATTCTTGCAAACTGTTTGCAGTATCCTAAATTTAAAAGCATGCTCATTTCCACAATGCAGAATATGCTTGTTAAGTGCATTTGTCTCAACCCCTCTTCTTATGTCAGATAAATTGGAGGCAATTCTCTCCTTGAATTTGCAGTTGTTTTTTCCAATATAAAAACAAACATTTCTCACAATTAGCCATATAAACTAAATTTTCACTACTGCATATCCCAGATGCCTTAAAAATAAAATTGGCTTGTGTTATGGGATGTAAAAATTATGTTTCCATATTAATGGACTGTCCCCTTGTTAATCTATATAGCTCTTCATTTCTAACAAAATCTTTATAGCAAGAGAAGTTGTTTAATATTCGTCTCTTTCTTATACACAAAATAAGGCCTTTCTCCTACTATTTTCCTAACATTAACATCAGAACTAAGAGCAGTCCAATTTCTTTTAATTATGGACTGAATCTGTCTAGAATGTTGTACTTCATCATATATCCTAGTTTATTACATCCAGCTTATCTCACAGAGCTATTATTCTGAGTAGTATTGCCTTCTCTAAGTAAATATGGTTTGGCCACACTAGGCCTTTCAAATCTAACATATTCTGCACTCTTAGTTAATAAACCTCTATTACAGCGTCTTGTCAAAAAATCCTGTGTCAGTGTTGATTTCAGCTGCAAACCCCTCTTCAGTAGTATTTAGCCTACTGGCTCTCAAGAATTGACTTTTCACTACACCTTTATAAATGTGGGTGGGATGCATACTGGAGTTATGTACATACCTAGTTGCTTGTACTTCTTTCCTATACATAGATGTGTGAATTCTACCATCAATATTCATCAGTTTAACATCCAAAAAGGTAATTTCCTCTAATGAACAATACATTTCAAACTTAAGGAAGCTGGTGCTATTTTGTAGATGTTCAACAAATAGCTCCAGTGCCTCCCTTCTAACTCTCCACAACAATGCTATGTCATCTACAAAGCGTTTGTAATGCATTAAAGCACTACTGTGGTATTCATTTATATTAGAATCAAAAATAGTATATTCTTCCCATCTAGCCAACATTATGTTAGCATAGCTGTTGGCTACAGGTATGCCATAGCTACTCCTGAAGTCTGATGATACACATCATCCCCAAACATGAAAACATTATTTTGCAAAATAATCTCCAGTAGAGAGCATAGCAGTGAGATTTTGTTTGCTGTAAAAGTACTGTGCTTAACTAGAAATTCTCTAACATATTCAATACCTATATTGTTAGGAATGACCGTAAATAAGGACTTAATATCCATAGTTGCAAACAGTACATTTGTCATATTTATATCCAAAGACCTTCTCAGTGACTCTAAAAATTCACCAATGTCCTTTATATAGGACATACTATTCAGTTTTAATCCTATAAATCATTCTATTCAGCTCAATAACATTTATAACCTTAAATGTTGCACTGTCATTTAAGAATTCATACATCAATTCTTGATACTGTTGTACATTGGAGCGGATGTCAGAACCGAGAGACCAGAGGTTTTCGGAACCGATGGTTCCACCACAATGACTTCCATGCACTCCGGCTCTGAGCTCAAGTGAGTCGAAGGAGGAACAGATGATCCAGAAGGTTGTATAGTCAGCTCCACATCCATATGGGCTGGGCTAGATAAGATGTTTGCTAGAGCCGGTGTCCTGAGTAGCCTCTTCACCATCCTCTCCACGTCATCGTCTGAAAGGCTCCTGGATGACCGAGAGGAGTGGGTGGATGATCGGTGACTGCCTGCCACAGACTGGAGAAGCGCGGACTGTGGAGCAGACCACACTGGTTCCAAGGAAGGAGACCTTGTTATTTTGTGACTCCTAGAAGGTTCCGAGGGCACTGATGGAACTGCAGGAGATAAAGTCTTGTCGGACCCGACAGGTTTCGAATCCAAACTGGAAGATTTGTCTTTCTGCTTCAAAGGAACCGATGAAGATGTCAGTTTGGAGGATTTGTCTGGTTTTCTTGCCTGATTCCCTTCCACTGACGCCTCAAAGGGCCCTTTTAATAAACCTCTCAAAATGAGTTAGTTCTTACGCTCCTGCAGGACTCTAGCGCTGAATCCATGACAAATGGAACATGAATCTTGCAGGTGTACTGTTCCTAGGCAATAAACGCAGCTAGTATGTCCATCAGTCAGGGACATTTTTTGGGAGCAAGAGTAGCACTTTCTGAATCCAGAAGGCTTGGATTCTTTGGATGTTTCTTTGGACATATCTGAGTAGTACAAATAGCGACAAGAACAACAAAACCACAGCTATGAGTAGTAAAAAAGGAAGAAATATAACACTCTACCACAAACAAGAACAACAGCACTATATCTAAATTCTTTTTTTTTTTTTTAACAAAAGTTAATGGAAGGAGGAGTGACTCTAAGTTAAACGACAACTCCCCTAACTGAGGAGAGCCTCTAACTTAAACAGCTAACTCCTTAAACTGAAAAGGAGAGAAAAAGGGAATAAGGAGAAACCCTCTAACTGAAATGGGCCGAAAGCAAAGGATGAATCCTCTAACTAAAATGGATTAATAAGTGGGATATAGTAAGCCTGAAAGAAAAACAAATAACAGCCAAACGGAGATAGATAGAATCCTAAGAATAAATACTAACTACTACTAATCTACAGTAAAGTCTTCCCCTAAAAAATTTACGATATGTAAGCAAAAAATAGAAGAAAAAATCGAAACTTAGCCTGAGCCAGTCTTCAGCAATTTTGAAGCTTCAAGCGGCAAACGAGATCTGGGTAACTCTCGCTAGGCATGGGATAGGGTCTAGCATTGAGCCAGTGGAAGCTCTCGAGCTTTAGATTGCAGCCGAGTTGGAGCTGAGGATCAGCTCCGAACCCAACCAGCAAGAAGGGAGGCGAGATAGGGACAACATAACATCATTTGTTTACCGTGAAAATCCAACTTGGAACAAAGCCAATTTTCAGCAGAGGCATGGGGAAAAACACTCCAGATGCATGTCTTTGTAATATGGGAGGAAACCAGAGCACCCAGAGGAAACCCACACGAATGCAGGGAGGACATGCAGACTCCACATAGAAGGCACCCCAGCCGAAAATCAAACCCGAGAACTTCTTGCTGTGAGGTGACGCTACCGCTGCACCACTCTTTCTTCCACATCGCACCTTCAACATTTGCTATCTACCAGAAGTACTCTTGAATTAAAATTGTTCCCTGTCAAAAAAAAAGAGGAACATGCTTGATTATCGACTGAGTCAGCAAATGATGAATGACATGAGGGGAAAAAGAAGTTTGGTCTGGTGGATGAGGAGGAATCCCCTAAAAAAGATGGGGGAGCTCCCACTGTGTTCTATACCCCTGCTGGTTCACTCTCAGAATTCATTGGTCTGCGATTATCACATACCAAAGCGAGAAACAGATATTCATATTTTTGGGGAGATTTAAAGGCTTGCTAAGGTGGGAAAAGGGGAGTGTTGGAAGCACTGAAGCAGGAGCCATTTTTGTGGCGTTCGATGTCAGTAGAGGAGGGTTCCTCACTACTTGGTTTTCAACTTAGCCATTTTCATCAATCTGTTCACATTTGCACCTTGTTTTTCATCTGGATGGTTGGATTTAACTATCAGGGTGGTACACTGGATTGGATTTATTACGTTTTTCTTTTGTCATCGACTGGATACACTTTTTGCAGTATCTGATGGGCATGATTAAGCTACCTCGTGAATCAGCGTTTATTTGAGCATTCAGTGGGGTCGTTGGATCTTTCATATGCACAGGTCTGGTTCAACTACATTCTGCTGAGATTACTTCTGTTTTTTACAGAGGGGGATACAGCGACAACATCCGAAGGGTTAGTAAATATTTTTTTTGACTTATCAACCTTTTTTTGGCTTTTGGCAGTCTTTTGACATTATTTTTTGTTGGCGGCCATATTTTTATGAGTTTCAGCAACATTCCTTTTTCTGGCTGACATTGGAAGTGATATTTTGAAACTGCAGCAAGGTTGGCTTTCATATTGGACATGGTTTGGTGTGTCAACATGTGTTTGTGAAACCGGGGATCACTTGGATGTATTTTAGGACTCTGACTGTACTTTTTCTGTTTAAAAGTCTCACCGGAATGGATGGCGATCAATAAGAACGGCTCTATTGAAAGACTGGGAGTAGACGGAGAGTTTATACACTCCACAGAGGATTGTTTCCGCTTATTTTGAGCAGAACTGTCACAAGAAGCCATTTTGTTGTTTGCTTATACATAACGTTGTTCATTATACATTTTGGTTCAGGACTAATGTTTCTAATTGTTTAGTGCAGACAGTTATAAGAAGCCATTTTTGTGTTTGCCTATACATATGTTGTTCACTATACATTTTGGTCCAGGACTATTATCATTCTTGCAGAATTTTACAAATGGTGTACATGTTACTGCTTATTGTTTAGCTATGCCTTTGCCATTTACAAACAATAAGTATTTGGTTTACTAGAGAAGTAGAGAATTAGGGTTTGCCAGTGTCTCTCATACAGCCTCTTAAACGGTCGGTTTATGACTGGGGAAAGTACTTCCTATTGGGTTGGATGGTTAAATTGACACTGACTGGCACGTTCTGAACTATCTAATTTTCCCTTCTTTTGCTGAATGGGTGTCAGTTATATTTCTATGGGCCTACGAACCAATACATAGTGATTTACAAACATCATTGGATACCTAAACAGGGGTTGAGTGCAGGTTTTTTGTGGTGTTGTCTTACATATTTCTGGCTCATGATTCGGAACTGGGTCTATGCAGTCATGACTTTTGGTTAGTCCTCATCAGACTGCTTACATGGATGGTATTATGGGGGAATTTATGATTTTTTCAAATGCTTATGACCAACTTACCACCAGGACAACTCGAATCTAGTAACTAATACTAAACAATCCCCTTTTTTTACAGCATTTATTTTTTACTGCTTATTAGCCTAGTTATTGCTTTTTAGGGGACAGCAAGCTATTTAGATCACATTTGTGACTAACACAAACAGAACCTAATTTCCACACACTCCATCACAAGTGGATCACACATTGACATTGTACTTTTTTTATGTTTAGGATAATGATACTTTATGTTGGTTGGGCATAATTAAAATTGTTATGACATACTAGACAATAAGGAAATGTGTACATATATGCTGTTTTAAAGCCCCTCACCTGTGAATATGTTTTCTATTAGGGATTAGTCAATGGTTACTATTTTACCTTTGTCTTGGATACAAGGGTTTGATTATTCTTACAGTGGGTAAGCACTCAATTATATTTAACTTGTGAATTTAGTTTACAATAGTGGCCTCTGTTCCGGATTGTTCATTTGTTTATTCTGGGTGGAATTGTCTTGTGTCCTTTTTTGGACCTAACAGTTCTATTGCATTGTTACTGTTCAGTCTCAATCAGCGAACTTTTGGCATTTCTCTGTGACTCAAATAGGGTTTACATAACTACTTATTGTATCAGACAACCAGGTTCAACTATAAGGGGTTTATTTCCCAGTACTTTTGACAGTCTGTCCAGGAGATGTCATATAGTTTTTATTTTTTGGCACTTTCACATCACAGTTGACAAACCGAGTCTTTTGGACTGATTTAAGAAAATTAGCAACTCATAGTCATGGATCTTAACAAGCTGCTCCAAGGGCTTTGTGCTGACAAGGATGACATCCATGTATTTGGAATTAAACCTATGAATAATGGCTCTAAGGAGAACAGCCAGATTGATCCAGTTGACGGTTGTAATTTGTTGTTCACTCAGCTTGGCAAGAAGGTTAAAACTTTACGTACTAATATTTGGCATTTAAAGCTTTTTAAAGCTTATCAAAATCAAAACATCACCCCGAGGGGTTTAGGGACCAAACTTCAACCATTAGTCAGCGAGCTGGATGATATATTATTAAGGGATTGGAATCTGGCACAGCAACAAGCATCCATGTCTTTTGTTAACATTCTAGCTTTTTACTATGAAAGAACCATTGAGGTCAACATTTGTGATGTTCAAAAAATATGTGAGGAACTGAAAAATATGTGGATCAAACTAACTTTAAGGACAATCTGAGCAGACTGTCAAAGGAACTGATTACTTTTGAAAATAATTTGAAAGATAAGAAATTATTACATACGTTTTCTAGAGACACGGAGGACTATGAAAGGGGTAGGCCGTTTGAGTCACATAGAAGTGTGAGGTTTGCGGATGGAATGAAAAACACTACTCAAATACGCAAAAAAGACCGAGATCTATATTGAAAAAAGGTACATTACATACCACAACCTCGGGGGAGGAATCCTCCACTACTGACACCGAATCCACATACGTTAGTGATTCCCCTGATTCCAAGAGGGGCCGTGGTCCTGAATACCCTTTAGGGATAGGAGGCACAGGGGGGGACGCAAACATAGGGATAAAAACCATAGAGGATCTTTTCCAATCAATAGTGAAATAAACCCTGAATGTTCAAATGTGCATAACATTTCTAAACATGTTTTAACATCTGAAGAGGAAACATTGTTAAATAAAGGTCTTGGTTTTATCCCTGTTTTTTTTTTTGTGGATGAAAGCATTTTTGTATCTGACATATTATCTTTTTGTAGAAAGATTAATCTAAAATTGTTTTTTGGCCAACAGGATCAATCTCAAAAGATCTACTGAATTTAGATTTCACAAATCTAACTTCAGTGCACCCATGGACAAACATGTTGCTATTTTCCAACAAGCATTGATTAAGGATTTGCATTATCATCTAGGCTTCCTAAATATTATTAGACATAACTTAACAAAGATGGAACAAAAGGCTCTCATGGATCTTAGGGCCAACACTGACATTTACATTCTTCCTGCAGACAAGGGTGGGCGATGGTAGTCATGGACTCCAGTTATTACTGGGCAGAGGGAAGTAGACAATTGTCTAACCCCCAGCATTATATGAACATGCCCACAGACCCAACTCCAAACTTCAAAAAAGAAACTGACAATGTTTTACAGGAAGCAGTTGAGGAGGGAATTATCAGTGTCAAAACCAAACAACAACTAATGGTCAATGATCCTGGCAAACAATATTTGTATTTACTGCCCAAAATTCATCAATCTTTAAACATACCACCAGGCAGACCTATTGTTTCGGGCATAGGCTCCCTCACAGAGCCTTTGTCTGCATTTCTGAATGAATATTTGAAACCACTTTTGCCATATATCAGAGCCAGATTAAAGGACATGACAGAATTCTTACAAATTGTTTCTGAGTCTCAATTGGAACCGCATTGGTTGATGTGTACCCTGGATGTCAAATCACTCTACACCAGTATCCCACATTGGGCTGGATTAACAGCATTAGAATTTTGGTTAAAGATTAACATTTACAACCCGGGTTTTAACACACTGCTCATTTGTATGGCCGAGCATGTCTGTACTAAAAATGTCTTCTACTTCCAACATGAGTGCTACTGGCAAATTCAAGGTACAGCAATGGGGGCATATTTTGCCCCAATATATGCTGACCTATACATGGGATATGTGGAGGAGCACATCATATACAATGAACTACATAATTTGTATATGCCTGACAGACATATGGAGACGATATCTGGATGACTGTTGGCTTGTATGGAAAGGGAGCAGTGAATATCTGGAGGAATTCATTGAATATCTCAATGGAAATAAATGGGGGGCTGAATTTACAGTCAGTCATCACCCTAATGAGATCCACTTTCTGGATGTTCATCTACAATGTCAAGCAGACAACACGTTACGTACTACTGTTTATCGGAAATATCCACAATACAACAGCCTGTTACATGCCACCAGTCTCCACCCCAAACATACATCAGCAATATTCCAAAATCTCAGTTCCTGCATTTGAAGAGAATCTGCTCTTCACAACAGGATCTTACACATTCCCATCAAGATTTAGCTAATAGATTTTTAGCTAGGGGATATGGCAAACAGAATGTCAACTCGGCAATGCAATGGGCGAAAAATCAATCCAGGGATACCCTATTAGAATATGAACCACCCCAGGAAGGATAACAAGGACATCTTGAGGTTGGTTACTACATTTAGCAGAAACACAGCACATCTTGTTGACGTCATTGATAAACATTGGAACATTTTGAAGACAAATGCACAACTGGATGACATCTTGGGGGACAAATGCTTATTTTCTTATAGGCGAGGAAAATTTTTGGGTTCCCATTTCTCACTACAAAAAAATGATGCATCAGGATGCAACTTATCACCAAACCACACTTACAGGGGGGAAATTGGTTGTTTCTTACCCTTGTGGACATTGTACATTTTGTAAACATGTTTTCAAGACCAAAACTTTTACCAGCAAAAATACTGGACAATTGTATAACATTAACTGCTTCGCCAACTGTGGAACAGACTGGGTCATATATTTGGCCACTTGCACTTGCCAAGCTTTCTATGTGGGCCAAACTTCTAGACAATTCAGATTTCGAATGTCAGAACATCTAGGGTATATTAGGAATGCCAGAGCCACCAACAATCTCTACAGACATTCACTGATTCACCATACAGCTAAATTCTCTTTCACAGTCATTGACAAAATATCAGGCAATAGATCTTTCAAAACAGGGTGGCATAATATATTAAACATGAAGGAAGGGAAATGGATTGTAAAACTGGGTGGTCCTTTTCCACCTGGATTAAATGATAAATTGTAAAACTCTCCCTTCCTGTCATGTTGGATACCACTAGGTTGGACTTAATACATGGTGCATAGAGCATCACAATTCTCAAATAGTGAATTACAAATGGTACACATCAATCACAGGTACAAGGTGCATTTAAAGTTCTATTTTATATAAACTTTTTATGTGGTTGAATATGATTTTTTTGTGCCTAGGTTCTGGTATCACAATAACTTTGTTTTATTTTGAACAGGAAATGATGTCATGGACATTTAATTGGATCAGGTATTTATTGCAGGGTTTGAACTGCTATCTGAAGATGTACCACTGATGAAAGCTTTATGCTGAAACTGGTCTGGTTCCAATAAACATTGATGCTTCATTCTTCCAAGGTGCTGGCTTTTTTTGTTTATGGAAACCAGAGCACCAAGAGGAAACCCACACGAATGCAGGGAGGACATGCAGACTCCACATAAAAGGCACCCCAGCCGAAAATCGAACCCAAGAACTTCTTGCTGTGAAGTGACGCTACCGCTGCACTACTCTTTCTTCCACATCACACCTTCAACATTTGCTATCAACTAGAACTCTTCAATTAAAATTGTTCCCTGTCAAAAAAAAAGAGGAACATGCTTGATTATCGACTGAGTCAGCAAATGATGAATGACATGAGGGGAAAAAAGAAGTTTGGTCTGGTGGATGAGGAGGAATCCCCTAAAAAAGATGGGGGGACTCCCACTGTTTTCTATACCCCTGCTGGTTCACTCTCAGAATTCATTGGTCTGCGATTATCACACACCAAAGTGAGAAACAGATATTCATATTTTTGGGGAGATTTAAAGGCTTGCCAAGGTGGGAAAAGGGGAGGTAGGTTACCATTTGAAGACAGTCATTTGGAGTTGGTGGACTGTCATGCTTTCTGGGAGGTTCACCCTTCTTTTTAGAACCTCGTTTGCATTGCTTTTGGAATGTCTGCTTGCCAGAAGTTTGCTGAGTCTACTTTTTTGCTTTTTATAAAAACATCTTGAGTTAAGGATGAAAACTTTAGAAAATTTGGAGAAGGAAAAATCTGAGATACTCCTTGAATTATTTTCCTCTGTCTCATCACACTTTTTTAGGACTTCAGCAGCCAATGGTCCAAAAACAACCTCCCTAACAAAGGAAGAATTCAAAATTTCAACTTTAACATCCTTGGGTAAATTTTGAGAATGCAAACAAACAAAAACCTTGTCATAGCATATACAGTAGTTGCTGCTCTGGAAGAGGCATCAACTGAGTCATAAGCAGACTTCAAAGTATGTTTGGTTACTTGAGAAATACAAGCAACATGTGAACTCAGAGAACATTTTCCCTCAGAGAAGGAAAAGTGGCAATAATATTCCTCATATTCTCAAATGCAGCAAGCAAGAACGTTAATGCGTGCTTGACAATTAAGAATACTAAAAAGAATCTGGCAAAGAAATAAACTTTATTTCTAAAATCTCTCAAAGGCTTTCTCATCTTTATCAGAGAAGGACATATTAGCATCTTCTAGATGTTTAACTGCAAAAGGATTTTTCATGGATATTATTGCAGGGTAAGATACACTACTGGAAACTCCTGGGTTCTGGCTGGTGTGATTCTCAAACAATCTGGAAATATATCGCTGATTGATAAGTATATTTCTTGGCATTTTAACCTTTCAGAGTTCTGCATTGTCTTAATTTTGCCTGACTGAACTACTGTTTGCCTGACTGAATTATTTTATATATTTTCTGGAATTGTTTTATGTTTCTCATCTGTCTTGAAATTGCTTACCCCCTATTTCTGAGGTGGAGTTTATAAAACTGGTCTAACAGCTTTGTGTTATCTGATTGCTTCAAGGCTTGCTGATTTAAAAATAGTTTCTGTTTGTAAATTCTTGTATACACTGTTGGAAACTCCTGCATTCTGGCTGGTGTGATTCTCAAACAATCTGGAAATATATCGTTGATTGATAAGTATATTTCTTGGCATTTTAACCTTTCAGAGTTCTGCATTGTCTTAATTTTGCCTGACTGAATTATTTTATATATTTTCTGCCATTGTTTTAGATTTCTCATCTGTCCTGAAACTGTTTTTTACCCCTCCCTCCCACCCTATTCTTGTAGAGTTGTTATAGTTGGTGGCTTTGCAGTTGCCCACCCCTACTGTAAATTTGATCTGGGACACCCCTCCTAGTCTGGTGTTCACTCTACTTAATTCAGAGAGAACATTTGAGAAGGCCAACCCACTTAGGTTCTTAACCTCTGCTCCTCCTTCCTCTCTCCTTGCACTTTACTAAAAAAAGTGCACTTTATTTTGCTTTTGCCTCTTCTTAAAAGTACTCAGTTGTATTTATTCTGCTGCATTTATTACTGCTTGGTAGTAGCCTGATTAAATTGTAACTGTTACTGCAAGCCTTTCGGTTTATGCACTTGGGCTTCAGACCAGTTGTTTTACATTAAGAAGGTTTGTGGTCTGCACTGTTGTGGCAGGACAGGTAACTTACATCCTTCTAAATTGGGAATTGCTGATTGAAGGCTCAGTGTCTGTTATTCTAAAAGTGTATTAGTTCTGGTTTAAGCACTTGGGCCTCAGGCCAGTTATTTGACATTAAGAAGGTTTGTGATTTGCACTCTTGTGCGAGGAGAGGTTAGATTCTGCACTTCTGAGCTGGGAATTTCTGGTTAAAGGATTACTATGCCTGCTTATTTGAATTGTTTCTTTCTGAAATTGGTGGGCGTTGTTTGTTGTAGCACAGACAAGAATCAGGCATGCTGAATCTAGCTTTGTTTGTATAACTTGAGCACTAATAGAGGCCATCTTTTTTGGAGAAGGCTCCCCTGCACCCTAGTGGTAGGAGTGTGCAGTTAGGACTTGTCTGATTGAAGACTGCTGGAACAGGGCTCAGTTTTGAGCTTTTTTACTGGTTAATTGGGTAATTTGTTTAACTCAGTTTGCTCATTTTCTATTGTTATATAAAAAATAAATTGCACTTTATTCATCTGCTTTTACTGTATTTGTGTTTCTACCTACTTTACTGCATTTATTCTGCTGCATTTATTACTGCTTGTTAGTAGCCTGATTAAACTGTAACTGTGATTCCAAGCCTTTGGTTGAAGCACTTGGGCTTCGGACCAGTTGTTTTACATTAAGAAGTTTGTGGTCTGCACTGTTGTGGCAGGACAGGTAGCTTACATTCTTCTAAGTTGGGAGTTGCTGATTGAAGGCTTATTGTCTGTTCTTCTAAGAGTGTATTAGTTCTGGTTTAAGCACTTGGGTTTCGGGCCAGTTATTTTACATTAAGAAGGTGTGGTCTGCACTCTTGTGGGAGGAAAGGGTAGATTCTGCCCTTTTGAGCTGGGAATTTCTGGTTAAACACTTATTGTGCCTGCTTATTTGAACTGTTTCTTTCTGAAATTGGGACGCCTTGTTTGCTGTAGCATAGACTAAATTCAGACCTGCTTTGTTTGTATAACTTGAGCACTAATCCAGACCATCTTTTTTTGGAGAAGGTTCCCCTGCACCCTAGTGGCAGGAGTGTGCAGTTAGAACTTGTCTGATTGAATACTGCTGGAACGGGGCTCACTTTTTAGCTTTTTACTGGTTAATTTGTTTAAATCAGTTTGCTCATTTGCTACTGTTATATTAAAAAAATACACTTTATGCATCACCGCTTAGCTACGGTTAAACTATTACTGGTGCCATAACGTCTACTCTTCAAATTTTCCCTTGGAACTAGCCATTTTTTTAGTTTTAACACTCAAATCTGTTTCTTTGAGCTCAGCACTTGTTCAGAACTCATTGTACGCACTAAATCTACAAATTACTACAGCACTCAACTTTCCTCACTTGTCTAGAGGAAAACAGTTTTAGTACTTAATAAATAAGCACCTATCCAGGCATGTCTAAGGGTCAGTTCCCAGTGTTTTCTCCTGTCTACCTGATGAATATGGGCATCTTGGGGCAATGCAGAAATTGCCTCATGTACACAGACAACCCTCTCCTCCTTCCACCCAACACTACAACCTGTGAGAGATGCACTTATATAGCCAAACTGGAAGCAAAGCTCACTTCACCCAAGACTGGACTAGACAGTCAAGAGGAGAAGGTAAACACTTGCACCACACCACACTCATCACATAGTCCCTCAAAACCTACACCACCAAAACACACACATAGCAACACAAAACACACATTCGCAGAGGCTCTCAATAAAAATCTGCTCAAGCAACAGAGACCTCTAAAGCAGAAACACATGCAACCTCCACCCCCCAACACAACACAAATGACACACAGCCCACAAACTCAGTGTGGCACTCAACCACAGCCCATAAGGCATAACAACGTACCCAACACTCTAGTCATAGGTGACTCTATAGTCAGGCACACTTATGTTCCACTCATCAAGCTAAACAAAGAGAAAGTTACTGTCAGCTGCCTGTCGGGTGCCAGGATCCGCCACATAACGCACGCACTCAGGTCACTCCACAATAAATACAAATATGACTCTGTCATTGTCCATGTTGGTGTGAATGACCTGAGACATACTTCCCTGGACTACATGAAAAGAGACATGGAGGAGCTCTCTGATCTTGTAGCCAAGGCAGGTATGACCCTAGCCCTGAGTAGCATCCTGCCATCACCCAGAATGATACCACAGTACAAGGACAAAATGATTGACTTCAACAATTGGCTGAGCTTCTGGTGTCATTTTAAGGGGATCCAGTATCTGTCTGCCTGGGATGACATGATTGACAGACCACAATGCTTTGCCAGAGATGGCTTGCACCTGCCGCCCTTGGGATTCCAGATACTAGCTAAGGCTCTTGCCACCCCTATACTGCCTTTTTTAGGCAAGGTTCAAATGACAAATTCACCACCATAACAGGTACACACAAGCAAAAATCTGAGGGTAATGCTACTCAATGCTAGATGTTTAAACCTCAAAATGCATTCACTTGAGGCACTCCTCAAAATGGAGAACATCGACATCTGTGCAGTGACAGAGACCTGGTTCAAGGCTCCAGAGAGCACCCCTGCATTACCAGGCTATAATTCATAATACACCTTTCGGCCACCTGACCTGGACCGAAACACTAAAGGTGGAGGTGTGTCCATATTCATTAAGGATATCCACACTTCCAGGCTTGCTGCTCAGCATAATGCATCCGGATTATCCAAGTGTAACTAACAATGGGCAAGACTGCAATCCAAATTATAACTTGCTACAGATCCCCCACCATACCCCAAGATTCCCACTCATCATTTCTTGATACACTGGAAAATATTAGGGTACAACCCAACACCCTAATAATGGGCAATTTCAAATACCCCACCATTAACTGGGAAAAATACTCATGTACCGACTCTTTTGCTCGTTTTCTGGAATTCATAAATTCCAATGCCTTGGATCAACTTATCCACACTCCCACCAGGGGCAGCAATATTCTAGACCTGGTCATTACCAGCATGGGCAACCGGTGTTCCACAACAGAGGTCAATTCCTCGTTGGTCAGATCCAATCACAAGCTAATCAGCCTAGACATGCACATCCCGCCCTCACCCCCCTTTAGGGAAACCACCGTAAAAATTTCTCCAAAGCCAACTTCACGCTTTTTAAGACAGAAGTGGCAAACTTCATGACACCCATGCAAACAGACAATAGAGGTATGACTGCTGAATCCTATACAAATGCACTTTATAAGCACTTACACGAGTGCATGATCATGCTATCCCTAACAGAACCAAGATGCTATCCTCCAAAAAAAGGAAGCCAATCTGGTGGTCCCCTGCCATAAACAAACTCTTCAACAGAAGAAAGAAACTGTTGCAAAAAGGAGTAAAATCCCATGACTGGAAGAACTCCCTGGTCAGCCTCAGTAAGAAGCTGAGATCCCTCATAAAATCCTCCAAAGCTAATTATGAAAACAAAATCACCACTGATTCTAAAGACAACCACAAAGCATTACATAGCTATGTCAAGAATCTCAATGGCAACACTCAGATCTGCTCTGAGTTACAGCACAATGGCACTAAATATACAGAACCAATTGATACTGCCAAAATCCTGACAGACAGGTTCAGTGCTAACTTTACCCCCCCCTCACCCCCTAAAGGACCCATCTCTATACCAGAAGAATGCAACGTTCCTGTAATCATGGCTGCACAGGTAAAAACCACACTCTCCAAAGCCAAGAACAAAGCATCCATGGAACCTGACAACATCCCAGGCTGCATTCTACATGAACTACAGAATGAACTGGCACCCCACCTAAGCACCATGTTCAAACATAGCCTCACCTCAGGCTTTGTGCCCACTGAATGGCACACAGTGACGGTTATCCCACTCCACAAAGGGGGAGCCACCATGAACCTCGGAAACTACCACCCCATTAGCCTAACGAACCTGGTCTGCAAGGCCATGGAACGTATTATCATGGAACTTATAAACAAAGACATCGGTAATCACCAAACTCTGGACCTCACCCAGTTCAGGTTTGTAAAAGGCAGATCATGTCTCCTAAACCTTATTGACTTCTTTGAAGCAGTCACCAAAGCCGTAGACGAGGGTAAGGTGGTTCACACAGCCTATCTAGATCTCACCAATGCTTTTGACACCATCCCCCACTCTGGAATTATAGATAAACTCACTAAACTAGGTATAAATCCCTGTGTCACAAGATGGGTTGTCAACTGGCTCACTGACAGAACCCACACTGTGAAAGTAGCAGATTCCAAATTTGACTTCAGACCAGTGACAACTGGAATTCCACAAGGTTCAGTGCTGGTTCCTCTCCTGTTTGGTATCTACTTTTCTGAAGTACAGGCTAACTCAGAAGGTCTTTGGCTAACGAAGTTCGCAGATGACTGTAAACTAGGAGCCATAATCAAAACTTCTAACGATGTGGACATCGTACAAAAGGGCCTCATTGAGACAGATGCCTGGTGTCAAAGCCATGGCCTGAAGCTCAATGCCAAAAAGTGCACTGTCATCCCCTTTGGTAAAAACTCTGTACCCATGAGCTACCAACATAGGTGGCAGTCTACTTAACACCGAAAGTGTGATAAGAGAAATTGGGACACAGGTGGACAGTAGTCTCTCCTTTGATAATCACATCATCACAGTAGTGAGGAAATCCTTCTACGTGGCACACCTCATCACAAAAGCTTTCTCATCCAGGAAAAAAGAGGTCATTGTTCCCCACTACTGGTCACTCATTAGACCCATTATAGAGTACAATGCCCCTTTTAGTATCTACCTCACAAGACATCTACAACAACTGGAAAGGCCGCAGAAATACCTCACAAAGAGGATTACTGGCCTCAAACAGATGCCCTATGCAGACCGTCTCAAAAAACTCCAGCTTTACTCCGTCGCATATCGCCTACTCAGAGGCGATCTCTGCCTAACATACAAAGCTATGTCAAACCCAGAGCTGTTGGACATGCTCCACTTAAAGAAATCTCAATCTCTCCGAGCTACACGCTCTAAGGACCTAAACCTTGTCACCACATAAACAGAACATGCTGGAGGGATAGATTCCTGTCCCAGAGACTTCCCATACTCTGGAACAAACTACCTATCTATATCAAACAAAGCTCCTCATTAGCACTCTTCAAGAAAAATCTTGATGATTGGATGGGAAATAGGAAATTCATCCCCGGGATCACCTCTGTGGCTCTGCTCGACTGGGGCACAGGAAAATAATTTTCTTGGGTGGCGAAAGCCAGGGTACCTTTCTGGCTAGGCTTGTATAGGCCCTAGGGCCGACAGCCTAGTACCTACCTATGAACCGAAGATCTGAGACTATGAAACAAATTTTTGTAAGAATGAGGAACTTTCTACAATTTATCTGCCTTCTTAGGGGTTGCAGATTGGCTGGCAACAATGCTGCAGTCTGTAATAAAAGCACCTCTCCCAAAGCTGAAAGAACAAAACTATGATTAAGAAATTCCAGCTATATTAAATCACAGTATTTTTTCAAAGTAACCATAAGGTCATCATGTTATCACTGAAACAACTGGTTCATCCCAGATATGCTTTCAGAAAAAAATCTTCCAAGCAGCATTCAGAAGAAATACTCTCCTCAGTATCAGAATCAGTTGTCTGATGAGAAAAAAAAGAAACTGTTCCTTCACAACCACTTCACTGTTCATCACACTGGGAATCTTTGGAAAATGAATTCCTTTTTTGTTTTGACAGTAATTCCAGAATGAGAAGATTAAGAGCCTGAAATAAGCATGGAGCTAAGCCTGGTAAACCATCCTATCTAAAGTAAAGAGCCTGAACTAAGCCTGGATCTAAGCCCAGTAAATCATCCCTATCTAAAGTAACAATAGACAGTAAAAGAAAAATGTTTAGCTTTCTGCTTCCTTTTAACAGGAATCTCCAAAGAAACAGACTGATTCTTGTCAGGGACATCACTTTGGGGAACAGGCATCCTAATCTGACTTGGCAGAGAAGCATTCTCCGTTCCTTCCTCCAAGACCGATGAGTGCTTCTCCCATGCCTTCCAAAGACATTCTAACAGCTGCAGAGGATTTGTCTTAGCCCTGGTCCATGGTAGTTGAAGGGATTACACCACAGGAAATCAAAGAAGATGATGAGTGGTCTAAGGAAACAAGAATGACAAATGGATAATCACTCACCTGCAGCTGAGGCAAAATAGTAGCCTGCTGAAAGGGCCTGAAAGGGCTGTCTGGAAATGTTCTTCTTTTTGTGGCCAGAGGAAGGAAGAACCAAAGAGCTGGTAAGCTCTGCCATTATAAAGCTTAGAAGGATGCCTGAATTCTGAGTAAATCTGACAGCAGCAATCAGTAAAAAGGTTAAGTATAAAAAAATAGTGTTTTCACCTTAAAACATATTGACAAGCACCACATACACCACCTCAGCCACTGAACACAATTTATAAAAGTTCTAACGAAAAATTCAGAATAAGCATTAAAATAACAAAGTTTATACTAAACATAATATAAGAACCACTGATTTTCAAATGACAAAAAAGTCAGGTGACAGTCAAACAAATATTACATTTCTAGCATAAAACAAACAGTTTTACACAAAAGGTACTATTTAATCATAAAATAAATTATTTAAGTTTTTTTTTCCCTGAAGGAAACTTATCTGCCAAGCAATGGAAAAACCCCGGTTCTCAGATTGCTGATTTTCTCCACCTCTGCTAGAGGTCTCAACAGTCTTGGCACATGGAAGGTGGCCTTATGCTTTGGAAGCTGGCTGGTCATTATATTCTATGCAGGACATAACCCATATAGATAAGGCTACTGCTGCAGTGATTAAATAATGAAAAATAAGTTATGTCTTACCATAACGTTCCATCTGTATTGTTGATCCTCGTTCAGTCATTACGCATGGGTATCGGTTCCGAGCTCGGAACCGAGCCAGCCATTTTCCAAGCTCGTGTCAGCTTCAATCTCTTGAGCTAAACTCTTACCCACAATCCCCCTCTCCCTGTTACCTCAGATTGAGTTTGCAAGTCAAAGAAGGTAGAGGCTACCTCTGGTCAAATAACCTAAGAGAACCGGATGGTGAGATCCACTAGAAACCACAGGAGGGGGAAGGAGGGAGGGTCGTAATGACTGAACAAGGATCAACAATACAGATGGACTGTTATGGTAAGACATAACTTCTTGATCTGATATTGTTAATCCTCGTTCATTCCTTATGCATGGGACAGAGTCCCCAGCTACCTCTATTCCTGGGAGGCTCTCATGGAAGGACATTCCTGAGCACCATAGAACCAAAAGATGCTCTTCCCCTGGAGGCCAAATCCAAATTGTAATGATTGATGAAGATATGAGGCATAGCCAAAGTTGCAGCTGCACAGATGTCATGTAAAGAAGCTCTGGCATGGAAGGCAGCAGAAGTTGCCACCGACCTTGTTGAATGAGCTTTCATGGTAGTAGGCAATGAGATATTACGTTGTGTATAAATGAAGGTCACACAGTCCTTCAACCATCTAGCTAATGTGACCTTAGCAAAAGCAGATCCTAATCTAGGTCCAGAAAAGGCCAAAAATAACTGGTCAGATTTACGAAAGGGTTTATTCCTGTTTAAGTAAAAACGGACTTGCCTGTGGATATCTAGGGTATGTAGGCAATACTCTCCTCTGCTTGAATGATTGGGAAAGAAAACTGGCAATTCAATGGCTTGATTAATGGACTAATTTCAGAGATCACTTTAGGCAGAAATGACGGATTAGTTCTCAGAGACACTCTAACTGCGGTTGTGGTGCTGTGGTAGCATTGTCGCCTCACAGTAAGACGTTGTCCTGTTCGATTCTCAGCTAGAGCGTCTTCTGTGTGGAGACATGTGTGAATGGGCGTACCTTCATTGAAGTTTGTGCGTCAGGGCTGGCAACTCGGCACGTAAAAATCTACTGCCAATCATTAGCGGACCGGAGTTCCGCTGTGGCGACCCCTAACCGGGAAAAGCCAAAAGACACAAGTTCTCAGAGACACTCTATCTCTATGAAAAATCAAGTATGGACTCGATACATAAAGCTTGAAGCTCAGAAATACGTCTGGCAGAAGTAATGGCAACCAAAAACAAGGTTTTCCATGACAAATACTTGAGGTCGTAAGAAGAGGCTGGTTCGAAAGGTGACATCGTCAGAGCTTGTAGAACAAATTATAAATCCCATGGTTGAATAGGTTCTCTAAAAGGTGGCTTAAGATGATTCACACCTTTTATGAAGGTCTTGCACAATTTATGGGACATAAGAGAGGAATCTTGGACACCCTCATGAAAATTAGAAATTGCAGCCAAATGAACTCTAATGGTAGAGGCCGAAAGACCCGATTGAAAAAGGTTGGCCAGACAGTCTAGTATTATCAACACTGGTGCTGAAAAGGGGTCAACTTGTTTATCTTTCAGCCAACAGGTAAATCTTTTCCACTTACTCAGATAAGTAATTCTAATGGAAAGACTTATGAGAAGCAATGAGAATATCACGTACTGGTAAAGAAAGATCATTCTGCCTGGCAATCAAGAGAATTGGAGTAGCCAAGCCATGAGCTTCAGGCTGTTCAAGTTGGGATGAATCAGGTTCTGTGGATGTGAGATCAACTCCGGGGTTGGATGGATAATCCATGGTCGATCTAGCAGATGAGGCCAAAGGAAGGGGAACCAAATCTGTCAAGTCCAATATGGCGCTATGAGGATCACCTTGCTCTTCAACCGACGGACTTTCTTCAGAAACTGGGGAATGAGGGAAAAGGGTGGAAAAGCGTAAAGAAGACCTGAGGGCCAATCATGGACTAGAGCATCACTGGGTGACTGTCCATGAGGGGGAATCAGGGCGAAGTAGTTGCTGCATTTGTAGTTGGTCGGGGATGCAAAGAGGTCGCAGCAAGGATGGCCCCAGCGGTGGAAGATCTCCGCCACTATCAAGGGATTCAGAGACTACTCGTGAGGTTGAAGAATGCACCTGCTGAGTTTGTCTGCTATCACGTTGGAACTCCCAGGAATGTGCATTGCTAGAAGAAAACGGTTGGTAGCCATTGCCCATTGCCATATCCTCATGGCCTCTCGACAAAGGGGGTAATATTTGGTTCCACCTTGCTTGGTGATGTACCAGACCACTGCCATGTTGTCTGATTGAATCGCAATTGTCCCAGATGGCAGCAGTGGATGGAATGCTTGCAATGCCAGAAGCACCACCCTCAGCTCAACAACATTTATATGCAGATGGGCCTCCAGTTCAGACGAAGTGCCTTGGACTGTCTGTCCCTGACATAGCCCCCCACCCCATTAGGGAGGCGTCCATGATCACTGTGGCCTTGGTTTGCTGGAGGGAGAAGGGGTGAGACCATTGTGAGAGATTGTGTGTCATCCGCCAATTTAAATCCTGTTTGCACCCCTGGGTTACTCGAATCATGGCTGAAAGAGGATGCTGAAAAGGATACCACTGGGTGAGCAGTAGCCATTGTAGAAGCCTCATGTGAAACCTGGAAAGGGGAACAATGGTGATCGAGGCTGCCATGGAACCCAACAGCTGTAGAACCAAGTGAGCCGTGGATTTTTCCCTTGAAAGGATTCAAATTAGTTGTTGCTTTATCCTTAGAATTCTGTGCTCTGGAATAGCAGCTCTGCAGTTTTTTGTGTCCAAGATAACCCCTATGAATTCTGTTGACTGAGAAGGGGAGAGATTGAATTTTAACCAGTTTATGGTTATGCTTAGCCTTTGAGCAGTGAGGAGAGAGTATGCCAGGGCTTTTTCCAGTAGATGTCTGGTGGGGGCGGAAATGAGCCAGTCATCTAGGTATGGAAACACTTGGAATCCTTGAAGTTGCAAGTGAGCTGTGACAATTGCCATGCACTTTGTGAACACTCTGGGGGCTGTAGAGTGTCCGAAGGGCAGTACTCTGAACTGGTAGTGACTGGCTCCCGCACAGAAGTGCAGAAACTTTCTTGATGGCCTGTCCACCCTTATGTGGTAGTAAGCATCTTGAAGATCTATAGAGCACATCCAATCGTCTTTTTCCAAAAGCGGGAGGATAGACTGTATTGTGACCACCTGGAATTTTTGTACTCTCGCAAACTTGTTCAATGCACTGATACCCAAAATTGGTCTCCAGTCCCCGGTTTTCTTTGGCACCAAAAATAGTCTTAAGTAGAATCCGGATCCTATCTTGTCTGGAGGGACTATTTGGATGACTTTGTTTCTTAGCAGCTTTTATATCTCTAGTGCTGCTTCTTCCCTTTGACTGGGTGGAACGTCGGGAAGACGTTTTGAAGGGATGGGACAAAGATCGAAGGGGATATGATAACCTCTGGTTATAATCCTTTGTACCCAAGAATCTGTGGTGATGGTTAGCCAGGCAGAAGGGTACAAGGAGAAACATCCCCAGCCATCTCCAGAGGAAAGGAGTTGGGCCGCTCTTCAGGAGCGCTGGTAGGATTGACCAGGGAAAGAATCCCTGGAACCCTGGTTACATGGACCCCCTCTGCCCCAAAAGGAGCATCTTCCCTGTGAGTTTCCCCCTCTGCCTCTGGGGGAGAACTCAGCCCGTGTGTCACAGAAAGGACCCTGAGATTTCTTGAACCATATCTTCCCACTCTTTTGGTTTCGGGAGAAAGCATGTTGAGGGGAAGAATAACAGACACCTATGGCAGAAAGGGTCTTACCGTTGTGTTCACATCTGGCCAGTGTGCTTTTAACTTTGGGCCCAAACAATGAGGAGGCCTCAATGGGGGCATTAAGAAAGGAAGACTTAAAAGTTTCCGAAGTTGCACAAGCGCATTCAGGTGTGTCGTCTCAAAACCACAGCTGAACCCGCTGCTCTAGCTGCTTCTTCTGATGCATGAGATATCAGTTGCATAGAGGAGTTACATATAGATTCAATGGTGGCCAGCTGAGAGGCCACTTTGTCATAGACCTCATCAGACACGGCACCAGCCAAGGTTTCAGACAGCTCAGAAACCAGATCCCTTTGAAGCCTGGTAAAATGTGCCATATAATTCAGGGACCTGACAGCAAAGGTCACTGAAGCAAAGGTGCACTTCCCTATCCTGTCCAGGGCCCGGGACTCTTTGTTAGGTGGATGGACAGTCTGGCTTTCTTCTTCTGCCAGATCCTTTTTTGTTGCGGCCGCCACCACCAAAGCATTCACAGGAAGACCTTTGGACCAATGGGGATCTGAAGCAGGAGGGGACAAGATCTTATCTGGCCTCCAGGGAATAGCTTTGATGGTATCAGGAGTCTTCCAAGCATGCTGCACGATGAGTCGGACAAGTTCATCGGCAGGTGGAGTAACCCAGGAGGTAGGGGGCCATGCGCGAAAGGCCTGCAGGAACACAGATTCCTCAGAGGTCGGATTAGTGGACTGCCAGTCATCTCTCTGTTTCAGGATTTTGAGGATATCACCAAAGGATACCTCAGAGGGTGACCAAGGGGATCCTTCCCCCTCATCGAAATCTGTGTCTTCGGTGAGGGACACCTCTGTGGAGTCCATGTGCTGCCTCTTACACGAACTTTTCTGGTGGACCTCCTCAGCAGAAGAAACTGAAGAAGACAGCCAAAAAGGGGATTCCTGAGGGAATATGTCCTGCGGCCCTTGCACCCGGTGTCTGCTAGGTGCAACTTGTGAAACCAGTGTACCAGAGGAGGGCGGAGGTATAGACAGTCCGGTATCACCAGCAGCAGGGAAAGCCTTCTCCATCAGTTGGAAGGCTGGTCCACCTGAAGAGGAGTGCATGTCTAGGACAGGGGTCACCCCTCCCCTAAGTGGCTCAGCCTGCCGACCCTGAGTCCCTGGATGGCTTTGGAGCAGCAAACTATGCGTGTCACAACTGGCATCCTGGGTCGTAGCAAAACTTTCCTGCCATGAAGGCAACTGCGGTTCCTTAGTGAGATCCATAAAGAGGACCGCAGAAGGGGAAGACTGTGCTATAGCCATGGACTTCAAAGGCAATGAAGGAGGAGAATAAGAAGGGGTATTCGGAGATGGGTGATCACCTCCCAAGGAAGGATAGCTCCTGAGGGGTGGGATACCTCTGGCCAAGAGTACCTGGTCCACAAGACACAACACATGTTCGGAAAGGCTTCTAGTGGACCTCACAGAGACTGAGGGAGAAACAGGCCTGTCCATAGAAGAGGCAGACTTGGTGCCCATCTCATCTGTCCGCTCCGAGGACAACGGTGCAGAGAGAGACTGGACTACAGCTGTCTGCACCGAAAAAGTCATCGGTGCTGAGGTCATGGTCTGCACCAATGCAGGGAAAGGTGCCAAAGTGGTTGTCGGTGCAGAAGCTGGAACCGACAAAACTGGAGTCAACAAAAAAGGCATCGGTTCCGAGGAAGATCTCGGAGCCGACGCAGTCAAGGTCTGCGCCAACTGAATGGTCAGTGCCAATACAGTGGTAATGGTGTGAACCGAGGAGCCCCTTGGTGCGTATATATAGAAGGCTGCAGGAGAAGATGGAGCCGAAATCACTAATGTAGTCGAAGGCCTCGGTGCCGAAGGTCTAGGCACCGAAAGCACTGGGGCTGACTGAGTGAGCTCCAGAGCCAAAACTTTAGCCTTTTTAGGTTTTGGTTGGCGGGAGTCCCCAGCCGGGGATGAAGGCAAAGATTTAGCCTTGGTAGGAACATCCACGGTTTTCTTATGGGCCCTAGGAGGGGTTGAGGCCTCCGACCCAGAAATAACCTCTGAAAAAGGAGATTTTAGAAGTCCCTTCAGTAACAGCTTATTTTTCCTTTCCAACAAGGTTCCGTTAGAAAAGTTCTCACAAATAGTACAGGGTGGGTCAACAGACAAATGGGAAGCTCCCAAACAATAAACACACAAAGAGTGTGCATCAGAAGTAGGCAGTTTGTGTCCACAATCAGAACACTGCTCAAACCCCGGACTACCTTTCTTATCTGCCATGACAGCAAATTAATTAATTAATAGAAAAGGTACTAGCAATGGTACAAGAGAGTACCTGAAGGTATGAGAGAAAAGGGAAAGGATTACCAACGATGGTAAAGAGAGAATACCTCGCAGTAAAGAAAGAAGCAGAAAAACCTGAAGAAATTATGAACGCTAGATGTGATAGGGTAAGAAACAATAAAATATGAACTTTTCTGACAAAAAAGTAATCTGTAAAACTATTAAACAATTGACTATACTTAGCTCAAGAGAAGTAGTTTGACACGACCGAATGGCAACGTGGCAAACGAAATCTGGGGTAACAGGGAGAGGGGGATTGTGGGTAAGAGTTTAACTCGAGTGTTTGAAGCTGACGCGAGCTTGGAAAATGGCTGTCTCAGTTATGAGCTCGGAACCGATACCCATGCGTAAGGAATGAACTAGGATTAACAACATCACATCACCTGTTACATAAAACCATATCTAACAAAATGTCATCTCTTAATATTTTCATTAGTAAAGTTGGAAATGTTGTTAGAAAGTCTCTAACATAGTCAATGTTCACACCATTTACATCATGAAATCAATTTTTAATGTGATGGCGTACATTTATAATGAGTGCTTCAACTGGCTGTGATAATTAGTCACTGCTGCTGTGGCATGCCTAAGAATTTTAGACAAGGCCAAAGATAGTGGGTCGACAAAGACCCAAAATCAGCAGCAGATTTTAAATATTGCTCCTATAGAAAGTTGCTGGAATAACATGTTTTGCATTAGTATGCATTTTCTGAGAGATACAAAGTCAAAAATTCAAATGTTTGTCATTATTTAATGAATACAATCCTCAATAGTTTGCCAAAACACCACAGATTTAAGGAAGAATAGAGCAAAAATACAAGAAAAATATCTGGACAATCAGTGACATTCAGGGCAGTTGTGATATTATGATCATATGATGGTATTAAGTGATTTCTTTAACTATTATTTAACTATTTAACTGCTGTTGGTATTAGTAAGATTAAACTGTTTTTAATTTGTTCTGAAGAAGTCCATATAAGATGGCAGTGCTAAATAATAAAACATTTAATCACCTCTTATGGGTTGGCACTTTTGCTTTTAGTTCACATCTTGTGGCATTAGAGTATAGAGAGAAAACATACATGCCATAATGACATAAATAATGTCATTAACACAATACAAATTAACAGTTCTAACCTTCATAAGAAGTTTCCATGAATCTTTTATAAAAGTGAGAATTTTTTTGAAAGACATTATTCAAAACAGAATCTAACCAGAAGTAAACAACATGCTGTTTTGGACTCATCAGGCAAAATTACTGGTTTTAAAGATTTTGTATTTTACATTTCACAGTTTGAAATGATCCTGTATATATGTTATTACAACAGCATTACTGTAATGCCTTCTTTGCATGCTGCTGTATTATTATTTCATATTAATTTCAAATATCATTAGATATATAACATATTTTACTGGAACCTGAAAATGGTCCAGTTGGATAAGAGCTCTACTTCAATTAACTTTGCTTTCTCCTTTGCATACATATTACACCATATTAAATCTCTTTTTCTTTCCCACATACATATTAATTCTTCAGATGTCTCCTGATCTTCCTGTTTCTTCTTACTTTGGGGACTCATTTCATCATGCTGTGATGTAACCTGTGTTAAACCTTCTACACCAAATCCTTCACTTTGCAGGCATTCCATAACTTCTGCTTCAGTTTTTTTTTCCCTTGGAAGGGGATGTTTCTCTACTGTTGGAGGATCCTGATGGTGAGACAGGCACCAAACAGAAAATCTTTTCCATTTGGACATGTGATTTCTTGGTAGTGGGTTTCCTGGCTTCCTACAAAACCCAAAGCATGTCCTCTGAAAAGAGGTGCTTAAAAGGGATCAAAACCCTATCATCCACAGCATCCACTGAAGAGTGGACACGTGAAGATGGATAAGAGACCCCTTGTCTTATGTGAGAAGATCAGCTTGGTTTGGTAACTTGTGGGAAACAATGCTGTCTGGACCAAATGGAAGTCACAAGCAAGATTTTGGAAGAGTACTGCATGATCCTGTGCAGAACTCGTGGTAAAAGACAAAGGGAGGAAAGGCATACAGAAACATTCTCTTCCAAGGAAAAGACAGGGCATCCACTTTCCAAGTCAAAGGGACTTGGGACTCTAGAACACAACAGAGGAAGTTGTCATTTCAGAGGGGAGACAAAAGATCTACCTGAGGAATACCCCACCAATTGTTAATGTCCATGAACACATCTCTGTGAAGCATCCATTCATGAGCTTGTTTGCTGGACCTGCTCAAGGAGTCTGCACTAGATTGTGGTCTGAGGAATATAAACTTTCTGAAGAGTCCCTTGATATTGGATAGCTAAATCCCAAATGTGAAGAGCTAGTCTGTAAAGAAGATGGGACTTTTTGACTGCTTGTTGAAATACTATATCACTGTGGTATTGTCTATGAAAACTTTCAGGGGTCCTGGATGAAACAGGTAATGAAAGGATTGCAGAGCCAGAAGCAGAGCCCTCCTCTCCTTTATGATGATGTGGTCTGACCTCTGATGAGGAGGCCAGAGACCCTGAACCTACAGTGGCCCACAGGAGGCACTCCAACCCCTGTCTAAGACGTCCATAAAGAGCTCCAGCAGATGGTTTTGGAGACTCTGTCTCTAGGTGCTCAGAAATACCTTGTTTGAATATAACAGACATGAGAACAGTCCCACTTAAAATAGTCCATTGTACAGGTAACTGTATCCCCAAAGGCGAGCTGTTCCAAAGGGGAGTCTGGACTTAAGGAATCTTCCTCCTCTGAACCACAGTCCAGAGGGGAAGGGATTTGAAAAGAATAAGCCAAGGATTCTTCCCCAGAGTCCAGATTCTAATCAGAGGAATCATATTCCCTAGGCCTATTGAGTGGACTGGAAGACTAGGGAGGAGCAGGAAGAGAGATCCCTTGAAGGTGGTTTTAAGGCCATCAAAGCATTAAATAAACCCTGAGTGAAATCATGCCATTCAGTTTGGGGATCCTTCACAATGGGGGGAAATATTCTTCATTTTTTGTTTCTTTTTATGCAGGACTTCTGCATGAAACACCCTTGGAAGGTCAGACCCCTGATGCAATTCTATAATGGTTGTAAGACTCTCCTCCTTTACTAAGATCTGAGGAATTCTCTTAGGTCCTTTGGATATAATCAGTCCAGGTTCCCCCTGAACATCAGTTCAGATGTTTGAAAAGCCTCTGAGGACATGCGAGAAGCCTGATCCATGCCGGCCTCTAACCGGGAGTGCTGCAGAGATACCTGAAGCAAGCATTGGACAATCCTCTGTCTTTCACCAGCCTTGAGAGAGACATCCAGAAGAAGCTGGACAGCAGCTTGATCAGGCCTAAGTTTTTTGACGTCCTTCCCGGCAGACAGCTGGCCCTCAGGATGGGAGAATTCTCCCACAGCACTCTAAGCCAACAAATTAAGAAGCTGGTTCTCAGGGTATATGGCAAAGAGGAAAGGCAACTACGAAGGGTCCTAGGCACAAATGCCTGGTAGATATAACACTGCGTATGATCGTGGGAAGCACATAAACAAAAAAGACACTGCTTCTGATTGTCTTTATGGGAAATCTGCCTCCTACACTGACAGTCTCCCTTTCTGGATGACATGAACACAACAGTAACAACAAAAGGAAGAGTAGAAACCCCATCTGGGCATTTACCTGAAAACACAGCCTGATAATCTGCATAGCAGGTCACTTTTATGCCCTATGTCCTGCACGGGGAGCATACATGAGACGTATTGCACTTATAAAAGTTGAAGGCTTTGGTATACTGGCCTCTGGAATGGGTCTGCTTTCCATAGAGATTTGATAAAGAGATTTGATAAAACTATTCGACCGTCATGGGGTCGAATTTATGGAACTGATTTGCCATCATTATCAGCAGGCTATTGACATGCTTCTTCTTGACACTTCTAAGCTTGATGATGCCATCAGAAATGACATAAACTTCCATTGATTGCCGGACTATGTTCTTGTCGTAGACACTATACAGTGTCATCTAGTTAGTCTGGTGACAGTGGAGAGGGTTTGGGGGCACTAGTTTCTCGGAAGCGGGTTCAATAGAATGGAATAGAGTGGAGGTTGGCAGTAACCAACTACACCCTTGAGTTTGCTATTTATACTTACACCGGGGTAGTAGTATCAAGAAGAGTTACAATGCAATGTGCATCAGCTACATTGACAACTTGTTATTGCCACAGGATAGTAGTTTCAAGTTAGGATATGCATACGTCTGGCGAAACATTAACAATATTATTATTTTTTATAGCTTATGGATACAGCTGTCTTACTTCAGATTCCCAAAGGAGAAGGTTTTTTTTTTCCCCACCTTCCTGGTGTGTGACTATCTGGCCCCGCGGGCCATTTTAACAACAGGCAGTGAGTTCTGTCTTTAAAATTTTAAATTTTTTTAAATTTCCAAACTTGGCATTGGGGGTTTCCACAGCTGTCTGATTTTTATGGTTTTAAATTTTTTTTTTTAAATATTCAATTTTTATGATTAAAATCAAAACTTTTATTTATTTACATGTCCTAGATTTGTCAAGTATGTATGTACACACTGTTTTATCTGGCAATCTGTTTTGCATGTAATATGGTTTTAACATCTTGGCATTGTATCATTATTACATGAGCATTTAGTTGTTCTTTGTTCCCCTAGTGCTTTTTTTAGTGCTGGGACTTTAATTCAGATGAGGTTCAATCATGTGACTTGCTATTCTCAATTAGTGAACTGTTTAAATGTTCTCAATGAAGGGGAGGCACTGTTTGCTTGTTTGTTCTTTCTGAAGAAGTCGGACTGTTAGCTGACGAAAAGTGTATGGTTTTAACGGCTTAAAAATAAATTTGTATTTTTCCATTCACATCGAGTTGGACTTTATATTCTTAGTGGAATTGAGACTTGGGCTTCGGAGTGTTTGGTAAGTTTATACAGCGTTTGCTAGTTTTCTAAGTTTGTCTGGTGGCTTTGGTATACTGGGACATTGGTCTGTCCTTGGCAGGAGATCCCTTAGATGAAGAATACTGCAAAAATTATAAAGGAAGACATCTAAAAATACTTTACTATAAAATATACAATTTATATTGTGTAAAGTTTCATAGAAATATTAGGAACAAAAATTGTTTTACTTACAGTTACCTTTTTCCTTCTTCCTCCCCTCCACTCAGAATCTTTCCAAACATTAATGACATGAAGTGAGACAAATGCTTTTCATTTCCCCACAAGTTTAACAAAGTCAACAAAAGTCCACTCTTTCCTCTTATTATTATGTAATTAATGCTTTGCAGTCTCTCATTTATTCACTATTTTCCGTGTTGCTGGTTGTCTTCCTGTTCATCTCTATCTCCCAACTCCAGATTCCAGTTCAATTTCAAGGTACTTTCGATTCTTCTGGTCAACTCCTATGCTTTTCTCTGTCTCTCATGCATTTTTCTTTGGAATAGTGGAAAAGGTTTCACTGGCAAAGTCTCTCTGTGTGCTTTATAGGTTCATAGGTTCATACTAGGCTATCTGCCCGAGGGCATTTACAAGCCTAGCCCATAGTTTTGTGGCTTACGCCACCCCTTTAGTATGGGGAACTATACCCATTATTTTGCTGTGCCTCTGTTGAGCAGTGACACTGAGGTAATCCCTGGGGTATATCTGCGATCTCCCATCCATTGGTCAAAATTTCTCTTGAACAAGGCCAGCGAGGTGCTCTGCCTCACATATACCGGGATTTTATTCCACAGCATAGGAGTCTTTGGGTGATGAATCTATCCCTCCAGCGCGTCCTATTAATAGCCGCCCTTGTGGCTCTGACGGATCTAGATTTTTTGAGGTGAAGCATATTCATCAAATCTGGGTTTGACATGGCCTTGTATGTTAGGCAAAGGTCACCTCTGAGCAAGCGATGGCGACTGAATAGAGCTGGAGTTCTTTCAGTCGGGCAGCATAGGACAGATGTTTGAGACCCTTTATCCTTTTGGTGAGGAACTTTGTGGCCTCTCCAGCTGCTGCAAGTGTCGGGTCAGATACATTCCGATGGGGCATTGTACTCAATCATTGGTCTGATGAGTGATGAGTATAGGGAGACTATGACCTCCCTTGATCTAGATGAGAATCCCTTCATGATAAGGTGGGCAATGTAGAAGGTCTTCCTAACTACTTTAGCTACATGGGTGTCTAATGACAGACTACTATCAACCTGGGTCCCCAGGTCCCTGATAACTTCTTCTATGCTCAGTGGATTGCCACCTATTTGGTAGATAGGGGTAACCTTGTTTTCGAAGGGTATGACTATGCATTTTTTGGCATTTAACTTTAGGCCATGGCTCTGGCACCAGTTATCCGTTTCTGTGAGACCCTTCTGAAGGATATCTGTGTCAGATGTGTTTTCTACTATGGCAGTTTGCAGTCATCTGCAAACTTTGTCAGCCATAACCCTCCTGTGTTTGCTTGTACTTGGAAAAGTAGATGCCAAACAAGAGTGGGCCCAGGACTGAGCCCTGTGGTACACCACTTGTGACAGGCTTTGAGTCTGACATGGCGCCAGCAACTCTGACCCTGTGGGTTCTGTCACTCAGCCAGTTTGCAACCCATCTTGTGATGTATGGGTTAACATTTAAGCTGATGAGTTTTTCAATGATACCCGAGTGGGGTATTGTATCAAGGCTCGCCAGATCGAGGTAGGCTGTATGGACTGCCTTTCCCTCATCAATGGCTTTGGTGACTGTTTCAAAAGTCAACCAAGTTTAGAAGGCATGATCTGCCTTTGACAAAGCCAAACTGGGATGGATCCAAAGTCTGCAAATTCCCTATGTCTTTATTTATGAGGTCCATTATGATCCTCTCCATGGCTTTGCAGATAAGGCTTGTCAAGCTAATGGGCGGTAATTTCCAGGGTCGGTGGAGGCACCGCCTTTGTGAAGTGGGACCACAGTTGCAGTCGCCACTCCTGGGCAATGATCCAGAGGTAAGACTATGATTAAACAGCTGTCCTAGCTGTGGGTTTAATTCCTCATTGAGTTCGTGGAGCACACAGCCGGGGACACCATCAGGTCCCATGGATGCTGTGTTTTTGCTTTGGAGAGAGCAGTTCTCACTTGGGCGTTGGAGATGTTTGGGGGCTGCAATCGCTTGGTATAGATATCTCTCCTTTTGGGGGAGGGAGAAGTTTGCACTGAACCTGTCAGCCAGTATGTTGGCAATGTCTGTAGGATCAGTAATCTTCACATCATTTTGAACTAGTTCTGAGCATATCTGGGAGGTTCCTCCCAGGTTTCTAACATAGCTAAAGAAGGCCTTATGATTGTCTTTTGAGTCTTTAGCTATTTTTCTCTCAAAATTTGCTTTGGATGATTTTATGAGAGCTCTTAGTTTTTACTTATAGTGATCAAGGGTGTCTTACCTTTTAAGGATTTTGCTCTATCTTGTAGTAGCTTCCTCCTTTTGTTGTAGAGTTTGTTTATGGCTGGGGTCCACCAGACTGGACGCTTGCCTTTGGTACAAAGAGTCTTTGTTTTGCTTGGGATTGCCTTATCCATGCAGTCCTGCAGGTGCTGGTAGAAGGCATTTGTAAGTGATTCAGCAGCTTGAGTACTGTTTTCCATCTCGGGGCCTTAAAGGAGACCACACTAGTCTTTAGAAGTGTGAAGTCGGCTTCTGAAGTTCTTTACTGTGGTCTTTTTTATTTCAGGTGGGGAGTGCCTTTAGATTTAATTTTTTTAAATTTCCAAACTTGGCATTGGGGGTTTCCACAGCTGTCTGATTTTATGGTTTTAAAATTTTTTTTTTTAAATATTCAATTTTTATGATTAAAATCAAAACTTTTATTTATTTACATGTCCTAGATTTGTCAAGTATGTATGTACACACTGTTTTATCTGGCAATCTGTTTTGCATGTAATATGGTTTTAACATCTTGGCATTGTATCATTATTACATGAGCATTTAGTTGTTCTTTGTTCCCCTAGTGCTTTTTTTAGTGCTGGGACTTTAATTCAGATGAGGTTCAATCATGTGACTTGCTATTCTCAATTAGTGAACTGTTTAAATGTTCTCAATGATGGGGAGGCACTGTTTGCTTGTTTGTTCTTTCTGAAGAAGTCGGACTGTTAGCTGACGAAAAGTGTATGGTTTTAACGGCTTAAAAATAAATTTGTATTTTTCCATTCACATCGAGTTGGACTTTATATTCTTAGTGGAATTGAGACTTGGGCTTCGGAGTGTTTGGTAAGTTTATACAGCGTTTGCTAGTTTTTCTAAGTTTGTCTGGTGGCTTTGGTATACTGGCGGGACATTGGTCTGTCCTTGGCAGGAGATCCCTTAGGTGAAGAATACTGCAAAAATTATAAAGGAAGACATCTAAAAATACTTTACTATAAAATATACAATTTATATTGTGTAAAGTTTCATAGAAATATTAGGAACAAAAATTGTTTTACTTACAGTTACCTTTTTCCTTCTTCCTCCCCTCCACTCAGAATCTTTCCAAACATTAATGACATGAAGTGAGACAAATGCTTTTCATTTCCCCACAAGTTTAACAAAGTCAACAAAAGTCCACTCTTTCCTCTTATTATTATGTAATTAATGCTTTGCAGTCTCTCATTTATTCACTATTTTCCGTGTTGCTGGTTGTCTTCCTGTTCATCTCTATCTCCCAACTCCAGATTCCAGTTCAATTTCAAGGTACTTTCGATTCTTCTGGTCAACTCCTATGCTTTTCTCTGTCTCTCATGCATTTTTCTTTGGAATAGTGGAAAAGGTTTCACTGGCAAAGTCTCTCTGTGTGCTTTACTATCAGAAGAATGAGAGGCAGTGCCCCCTTCTACTTGATGGTTCATTTTTTGTTCGACAAACGTTTGCATTTCCTCCATAGCTTATTCTGCAACAAGGAATGATTTTGATCCACCAGGAAAAAAATATTCTGAGGACAGCTGGATATAGCAACTTGAATCTCATACCTGCCTTTTGACATTATCTAATTACTGGAATAAATGTTTCTCTTCTGTCTGGTGAAGAACCAAACTGCCACTTTTCTGCACTAAACTCCAGTGAATACTACCCAGTCTAGCTTATAAAACACTGCACCTACAGATACATTCCTTCACAAGCTTAGTTTTAAGCCAAAACTACCACTAGATTCTTCTTCTTCTTTCGGCTTTTCCCAGTTAGGGGTCGCCACAGCGGATCACCTTGTCCCGCTCATGACTGGCAGTGGAGTTTTACAGTGTCGAGTTGCCAGCCTGACACCCAACCTTCCACAGAAGGCACACACATGCACACACTCACACCTAGGGCCAATTTAGAGTGTCCAATCCACCTGCAGCATGTCTTTGGGATGTGGGAGGAAACCGGAGCACCCGGAGGAAACCCACGCGACCACAGGGAGGACATGCAGACTCTGCACAGAAGGCACCCCAGCCGAGGATTGAACCGGAGAACCTCTTGCTGTGAGGCACCAAAACTACCACTAGATTACAAAAGCATAATCCTAATGCAAGACTAAATAATCCCCCCTGTATTCTATCATGATAGAAAAAAAAATACCTGGATCAATGGGAGGACATATGTATGGCTCTCAAGTATGCAACAAAGTCAAGAAGGTTTATGATTTTTGCATGGAGGTGTTTGCATAGGTATTTCTATACCCCAAGCAGGCATCAAAGATTTTTTTCCTCAAGTAGATAACAAATGTTGGAGGTGTGATGGGGAAGAAATAGGTAACTCGGAACATATGTTTTGGGAGTGTAGTGAGTTAGCAGATTTCAAAAATTCCCTGCAGAGTACTCTGTCAGAAATATTATGTGATCAAATGACTGCATCTAAGGAAATGACTCTTTTGAGCTGGGACAGAGGATCTGAAATGCCTAGAAATACTAAGACCTTGTTAAGTTTAATTCTGCTGGCTGCCAAAAAAGAAATTATTTATTAGAAAATGGAAATTGAAATCTAACTTGATTATAGTTGAAGTATTGACTATTATAAAATAGATAAAATAACTGAAAAGTGATCTTTAGAATAGGAAATAAGAAAATTTCATAGAAATAAATGGAAATTGCAGCAACAATACATGCAGAATAATGTTCAGTAGGAGGAGGAGTGAGGTTTAAGGAAAGGAAAATTTCAGCAAATAGCATAATGCTGAAGTGATGATAGTTATAAAGGGAGCAAATATATGTGATCTATAATGTATGCAAAAGGAAAAAAATAGCAAGCACAAAACCACTGCAACAGGCAAAGTCCGGTTCTGTTCCAATAAAGTAAACCGAGTGAACTAAACAGGCAAACCACCAGCATGGCATACAATGGGAAACATTTATTAAGTAAAGAAAAAATGAATAAAAATAAATGAATGAGTAAGCGCTTTCGCGCAGTACATCCACACTTCATCAGACATATCAAAACAATTAACTAACAACTTTTTAAAATCACAGCATCCAATCCTAACTAAAGATCAATTAAACAATTAATCAAACAAGCTACACATCCCATAATGAAAATAGAGTGTGTGCATACCAAATGTCAAAAGCACAAATAAATATGTATGTTTACAACAAATACAACATTGAGCCTATAAAGCAAATGAAACTATGCTTAATATTATTGTAATATAATTACCTGCAACTCACAAAAAACTTGAACACTTAAAAACTAAAATATTACTGTATGGCTCCTAGACTCACACACATCTCAGGGCACCAAGTCTCACAAGAATATGCTATTTACTTTATATGTATTATTATATCGTGGATAGGTTATTTATAGTTTTTAGCTAGCTTTCAGTTCACTATGTGTGCATAGTATTTGTTTTAGTGTCTCTTTATGATGTGTGTTTTTAGGATAGGTTATGGTTTTATTTGTTTTAAGTTGACATATATTTGTTTACATTATATTTTGCTTAGTTAAGAATGCACATTGTATTGGTTGCCTAGTGACACTTTTAAGCAAGAGTATTCTCGCGAGCTGATCTCAACCCCCCCGGACCCGGTGCCAATGATTTGGCTCCAAGAGTCTTCCGTCTACGAAAGGCATGGGGCCGGGAGACTCAGGAAAGTTACCAGAGTTAAAGAACAGGCCGTCTTCGGATCCAGTGAGGACACCCCCAAGGGTATCAGATCCGATGGCTCTGAAACAGTGGGTTGGATCAGATTAGGAAAAACCAAGGGGGAAGTGAACAAAGATTGGCTCATGGATCTAGTCGGAGTTGGGAGTTCCCTCATCTGTATCTCAGCTCCTTGAAGTTTTCTCATCATCCTAGCAACATCATCTTTGGATAATTATCTGGAAGACCTAAGAGAAGATGTGGAGGACAGACGTCTAGAATGCCTGTGGGGGGATCCCTCCAAAAAAGGTGAAGGGAGCCTTGAAGTGACTGGATCTGATAGAAGAGGAGGAGTTCAGCTCTGGGGAGACTTTAGATTTTGAACCAGTCAGATCCAAAGTTGTCAGATCTGATTTTTTTAACATCTTAGTAGGAGGCTCCAATGAAGCAGCTGATGAGGAAGAGAGGTCCGGGACATCTTGCGCAACTCTTTATCCTTAGAAAATGAGTCTGTCTTCCCCTTGTTTGTTTTTTTGGAGGGGGTTTCAGCCCCAGCTATGGAAGCAGAAGAGGTAGAAGGGAGATGGCCCTTCAGCACTAGTTTGTTCCTGTGGTCATTGAGAGCTTGGGAGTTGATTCCAGAGCAAATAGAGAAATCCACATCCAAGTGCGTAGGTCCTAAACATTCCCTGTGGGCATCAGAGTTAGGGAATTTATGTCCACAGGTAATGCACTCTTTAAAATCAGTAGGTTTGTCAGCCACAACTACAAGGACGAAACTACCTAAAACTATGTCAATATTTTTTTTTTAAGAGTGAAGGAAAAAAATAAATAGGAAGAACTACGAACAATGATAGTGTAAAAGGTACTCTAGAGACTAAGTTTAAGTTGAAATAAGACAGTAGCAATGATGGTACTTTAGAGAAGTACCAACAAATCGGTAGCTAAAAGGTGACAGGAATTTGTTAAAGATATTAGAAAACTGGCAAGAAAGAGAGGAGAATGTAAGATTAGATATAATAATAAGCTTTTCGAAGATGTAACTCATAAAAAAAAAAAAGGATATTAACTCCAAAAGCTAGAAAGAGACAGGATCCGCATCTGAAGCTGAATGAAGGCAAACGAGATCTGAGGTATGTTAGGTTGGTGGGGCATTATGGGTAAAGGGAGGCACTCGAGAGTTTTGGATCCAAAGATCTGGTAAAAGCAGCCGAGTCAGATCTGAGTCGCAGATTCGAAGCCATCAGTTGAGGAATGAATGAAAAAAGGACAACATCAGATTATATTGCTAATATTAAGAGTTTTAGATTTGTGATGACCCCTATACTTCCCTTTGCCCTATGGAAACCTTACACCACATGTTCTGATATACCACGTTCTACCTTGGTATAAATCTCTAACACTTAAAACATGTAGCTAGTTGCAAAAGCGTCTCCAACAGGAACCCTCTTCCAATCAAAGTCAAAGTCAAGAAGAATGCCCCTTGGTGAGTGCCAAAAAAATCCTGTATTTGGGATGGACCCAGATTTACAACAATATTTTCCATATCCTGCCAAGTTTACATTTGGTATAGTCTATTTGATTTCATTCAGAACAAATAAAATTAAAACAAACCCTTCTGAAATGACCCAGTTCCCCAAACAAAAACACTTTTTAGGCAGGCCAGCATGTCTCAACACAAGTCAATTTTATTAGCAAAGAAATGGTTATCAATATACTTCAAATGCTCCCTTAAAAAACAAAAAACTTCTAATTAATCCCAACTCCCAGTCCAATTTACATATATGTCTATTACCTTCTACAAAGGCTGAGTGACTTGATAATGTGTTCAAAGTTCAGTTCTCACTTTCATTTCTTCCCAAAACATACTGCTGGAACAAATCTTAACTCTCTGTCTTCAATTCAGATACAAATTACATGCTACAAAATTAAACCAGGAAGCACATTTACATTTCTCCCCAAAATCAGAATTATGTGTAAAGCAATTTCTTTCTTTAATCAAGGATCACAGTTTGGAAATGTGCACTACAACCTTCATCTGGGGTATAACCATTCTAAATGTGCAATAACTTTAGTCCAAAAGTCATAACTGTTAAGGGGGACCCTGCAAAACAAACAAACAAACAAAAAAAAAAACAAAAACTGCTTTCTTTCTTCCCATGATGTTCATTCACCAAACAAAAAAACAACTCAGACATGTTACATGCAAAAACTGTGTATGCACCCACCCATTTCTGCCTCCCTCTTCTTACCTCTCAAGGTTCACCTATGAAATATCGACTTCCTGAAAGTTGACATGCTGAAAGAATGGCAAAAAAATGTCAGAAATTCAAAAGGGGGAAAAAAAAAACATTTTAATTGTTTTTTTGCAGGGGGACTTACATATACCAACTCCTTAGTTGCAAAACAAGTGAATCAGTGCTGGTGCACACTTAGAAACTGCACCAGCAATTATTTCCTATGGATCATACACAGGATCACAGGAGGTTACTAGACTATCGACCCTGAGGCCATTATAAGCCTAGCCAAGAGGGTAGCCCATGCTTAGACCAGTCAGCACCCGATGCCCCTATCCAGCAGGGACATAGACAGAATCCCAGAGGTATATTTCTGTTTCCCATCCAGTTATTCAGGTTGCGCTTAAAAGGGGATAAAGAGGTACTCTGACTTGGAGACGGAGTCTATTCCACAGATGGGGGAAACAGTGTTCGGTGTTATGCCATTCATCTTTTCTTCCTGTGTGCTACTGACACTCAAGCTATTTCATTGAACATGTGTAGGGGAACCACATCTCTAATCCCTCCTATCAGTGATTATTACACTCTATTTAGAGGTTTGTTTTCCTGTCATAATTAATCCTTGTATAGTCCTAAGCCCCAATCTCACATATTTAATGCACATCTTATATACACAACTTCTTTTTTTTGCATTCTGTTAATCATGCTCTTTGTACATACTCAGTTTGTTGTGTTAATAGTGACCTATGCTTACTTGTTGTGATACTGCATGCTTAGAACAAAGTACCTGACTATTCATCTCATGTATACGCTGCTGTGTTAACACAGACTGTGGATGTAACTGGTCAGATACATGATAATCAGCCTACAATTTGGGTCAACAGACTACAAGAAAGAAACAATAAACTGAACCACCTGCCCAGTTCACAGATTGCAGCACAGATTTCGACTGTATAATTTCTGCAAATGTCACTGTATATTGACGTTACTATAACCTCCTCTTGCAGCAGAAGTGCCTGAAGCTTACTTAATAGATATGGCACTGTTCTGATTCAACAGCACTGACTCCTTAGGACTGCAATATGTCAAAGAGGGCTGAGCTACAAGGTTTCTGAAAATCCTGAGCTTCTGTAATTTCAATTTTATGTTTACAAATACTCACACTCTGATGAGGCAGATGCATGACCCATATGAACAACTACTGGGTGGACAAACCACTTTCTGAAAATGTTACAACATCCACAGACTCCAACTAAAATCTCCTCAGTCGTTACAGATTCATCTTCTATCTCAACAAGAACAGGGAACTTTTCCCTGTCTTCTGTCCATTTTTTTCCAAGTCATTATTAACTCACCTTCCAGTCATCCCTGAAAATAGGCTATCTGGTGGGTTTAACCTGGTCAACAAAGTATATGCAAAATTAAAAGGAAAGTCACCAGAAAAAAATGCATTGGGTGGAGGGAAAGGATATTAGTGTACACAAGATGAACTAAAGCTCTTCTTACTACAAACCAGAAGTAATGGTGTAAGGAGGGGCATGCTGACTGCACAACACCATGCCAAGCAAATATGTAAAGGTGTCATCCTGAACAAGCAGGACAGAAAATGTTTGATGTAGCATGGTCAACAGATTGAAGGAATTAATTACTCCCTGGATTTCTGAAATAATTATTCACAGCTAGCACTTTGAACTCATGGAACATTCAAGAGGCTATGTGACAGGTGGCGAAAGAGTAAGGAAGAGAGTAGGGATTCAAAGGAGGGAGAAAGTCAAATGTATTTAAATGTTAGACTAGACTGGCTTACTGTCTTTTTGCCATTACATAATTTAATGTTATGCTTCCTCTATTACAATATTTTTATCATTACTATATTTTGTGCTTTTTATCAGCCCTTGCCACTGATATCAGGACCCTGTTTCCATCTAATTCCTTTCAGTCTTGCGTCTCATGCTACATTATGGGAATAAACAGGTTTGCCTTCTTGTAAGCAAAAAGCCACCAGACTGCATGAGTTGGGTTATCCTTGCACTGGAAGGGAAGGCTTAGGCATGCAAAACCTGTTACTCTGCAAGTAGAGTTGTTTCCAGTAAGTCCCAGAAGCACGTAAACATAGTGATATTAATGTGCTTGTGCCACATTCTCATGTGTAATGTACTTAGACGTCATACATTTTCATTATAGTCAGGACTTCTTTGCTGTTCTCATGTCTCTGTCATGGAGTAGTTAAATAGTAGCCAATTCTCTGTCTCCCCTCCCCACAAGGACAGGCAAACTTGCCTCCAGAAACTTGATCCTAACCTTCTTTTGTAGTCTTCCAGTGCTTAGGACACTGGCCAAACCCAGTTTGCGGGATCTTAGATTGAAACACTACCTCTGTGACATGAGGATGGCACTGTTCTTCATTTCTTCATCACTGCAATTACAAAATGCCTGTGATTGCTTTCTAACCATACTTTTATAGTGTCAGCAAAACAAGCATGTCTAGAGATTTGTTTTTTTTTCCGTTTTAATTCATTCACTCATTTTTTCCATTCCTGATCAGTGAGCTGACAGTAGATTGAGCTCATACTTCACACATACTATGGAGACTAAAAGCTAGAAAAGGCACATGTGCAGAATTAAGGGAAACCCAACATGTGTTTTTTGTTATAAATATTTCTTTATAACAGCAAACTATGTAAAGGTTTCCCTATGGGGAAAATGAAACCAATTACCTATAAGTAGATAATTAATGACTCCAACTGCAGAAAAGGCAATATTTAACAAAGTGATAGCATGAAGCCAAGATTCTGACTAATATATGCACTCATAATGAAGAAAAAAATGAAAGGAATATTGTGTAAATTAAATGTGTTTCTAAGAATAGTGTGAATCCGTTCTTGCTTGCAGCTGGCATTAAGTATTTTCAAAAGTCTGTAAAACAGTACAGAAACAGACTAGATGTAGCTTTCTATTAAATTATGTTTACTTTAATGCTGTGCATAACTTGGACAATATTCTGAATTTTTCCAGTTCTCACAAATAAAAATTAGAAAACTAGCAGTTCAAGGAGTACAAACTTCTCAGAACGGATTAGATTCAACAATGGATAGCAGTCTCTTGGACTATAAGCAGTAACTTTTACTATCTGTAGACTTTCAAAGTTTGGCCTACCTTAGGACAGGAGTTCATACATAAAAATGACCTTTCACGGCTAAGTTTTACAGTGGGTCTGGCAATGTAAAAACCTGCAAGCGACAAATAAAATGCTGGACCTGTGTCAGATGGTATGCATATTATCTATAAATAAGGGCTGTGGGCTACTTTCAGTATGTTTGTGTCTTCAAATTTCTAGAATGTTGGCTGATTATACTGATTGTGTTTCTTTTCTACTGTAGAAGGACACTACCAATTACCAGCCACACTTATTGCATTAATATCTAACAGCTTCTTGAGAGTTGGACTTGAGGGAAGTTATTTCTGTAATGGAAAATTTGTCAACACAGCACTTGCCTTTATCTATTTATTTATCTTGCTATGTATTTATTTATGTGCCTGTATGTGTGTGCAATGTGTATAAATATAGATATATATAGATAGTTACATATATATATATATATATATATATATATATATATATATATATACACACCGTTTTATATAAAGAGAAGAGAGAGAGAGTAAAACACAGATTTACTTTGTTAAATGGGTAAGTGAATCAATTTAAGCCCAATTTTCAGCTGAAACTCAGGTCATAAAAACTGTCACAACAGTGACTACAAATGACATCAATGTATCACAAAGTAAAGCAAAGGCAAAAACAATAGATTCTCTCTGCACAGCCAGGTACAAACAAAGATATTTAAAGCAAGCAGACTAAAACCATCCACAGCAATAAATATGATACATATTCAAAGCAAACAAAATTCAAAACACATTTACAGCACGCAATATCAGAGTCAATTTACAGGTACTAGACAAAGTGTATATATTTAGAGAGCACTAAAGAGCCTCATAATTACTACTGTACTCTAAGGGAAAAATAAATTAATCTACACAAGTGTACAGATAGAACAGTATTATGAAAACCTAAAAAAATAAAGACGGTAGTCTAAAATTACACTAGTTACACAGCAAGGCATCCATAGTATTATATAGTGAAAGACTAAGATAAATGAATAATAAAGGTCTACATTATAATACGGTACAAGTCAAGTCAAAGTACGGAAAAAAAGTATGAAAAATATTTATGCATTCATCATAATTCTGCATCTGTGTTGTCTGTTTTTGTCCTTCCTCAACCGATGGGTCTGGAATCCAACAATGGATTCACCCTCGACCACTCTGATAGACTTTAGACTATGTAGCTCAAGCTCCTCCCCTTACCCATAATACCTCTTATCCTTAGCTACCTCAAACTTAGTATGCACTCTATTCAAATAACCACAACATGACAAAGCAGTACCAGCCACTAACAATCTCTGAGACAAAAAAGTAAAGGAATTACTAAATGCTATGCGATGCCTGCAAACGTTTGTACTACATACAAGTGCTGTAAGTGGATGGTGTCTTACTGACCACTGTACAACTAGAGTCCACTGTAGCACCCTCACATGAAAGCGAGCTAAAGGTATTAGTACTATCAAAGCTGCCATCACCCTAGTAGTTGTAAAATTAATTTGGCTGGGGTGAATGAATAGAAAGAAAGTGTAATGCTTGTTTTCTTAGTGTCCACCCTTGTCTGTGGTAGAGCCACTATTTGCATTTGTGTATCTAGATGGTCACCAATGAACTCCAGAGACTTCATCGGGCAGAGCTGGGATTTGTTGTAGTTTATAGTAATGCCTAGTTGAAGACATAGGTGGAGTAAGTATTCCCTGGCTTGAATGAGTAGAGGCTTGGTGTAAGCAAATAGGAGCCAGTTGTCTAGATAAGGAAACACTCTTTATCCATGCAATCTTAAGTGAGTTGCAACCACTGCCATGCACATGAGGAACACCCTGGGGGCTGTGGTGAGACCAAAGGGCAGTGCTCTGAACTGGTAGTGACGAGCTCCCTACACAAAAGTGTAGATATCTCATGGAGCACCTGTGTATTATGATATGATACTACACATCCTAGAGGTCTATAGAGCACATCCAATCATCCTTCCACAACACTGGTCGAATGGACTGAACCATGACCATCTGCAACTTCAAATGTTTTAGGAAGTGATTCAGATTGCTGACATCCAAAATTGGTTTGAGGTCCCCTATCTTTCAAAATTGGTCTGAGCTCCCGTCTTCTTTGGCTCTAAAAAGAATCTTGAGTAAGTTCTGGATCCTTGCTGGTCTGCAGGACCGGATGGATGACTCTTTTCCTCAGCAGCTTTACTATTTCTATGGCTGCTGCTTTCCTCTGACTGGGTGAAACACTGGGAATTCTTTTTCTGTATTTCGGGAGTAAAAGGGAAAACTGTATATAATAACCTCTGGATATTATACTCTGCACCTAAGTATCTTTGGTACTGGCTATCCAAGTTTCTGGGTGTAGAGATATGCCTCCACCCCCGACTGCCTCCGGAGTGCAGCCATCAGATTACCCTTCAGAGATACTGAAAGAGCTTCTTGGAGAAGGATCCTTTAAAGCTCTGATGTTGCGGGCCACCTCTGCACGGGGGTGGCGTCATCCACTACAGTCCCCCCCCCTGCCATGAGGGGATCTATCTCCATAGGAGTCATGGGAAGAACCTTGCATTTTCTGAACCATAATTTTCTGCTGCCTCTCTGGTTTCAGGAAAAGGTCCTTTGAGGGGTAGAAAAACTGATTCCAACAGCAGACAAAGTCTTTCCTTCTTGTTCACTCCGGGAGAGAGGCTTCTTTACATTGGGGATAAACAAGGTGGATCTATCAAAGGGAGCACTGATGAATGAAGACTTAAAGGTTCCACAAAATAATAAAGACACATCTAGGTGTCCTAATGGTTATTCATGAACCCGCTGATCTAGCTGCACCCTCTGAGGCATGAGAAATCATTCTCATGGAAGCACTGGATAAAGACTGAAGGATGGCCAGTTGCAAAGAAACTGTCTTTTTGTCTTCCACAGGCATGAACTCAGAGAAAGTATTGGAAAACTGTTTCATCAATTCCCTCTGAAATCTTGTCATGAGTGCCAGATAATTAAGAGACTTGAAGGCGAAGGTCGCTGAAGAGTAGACATGCTTTCCATATCTGGCCAATGCCCTAGATTCCCTATTAGAAGGATGGACAGAGGAACTCTGATCCAGAAGTTCTTTCTTAGTGGCTGCTGCAACCACCATAGCAACCACAGGGGGACTCTGGCTCCACCGAGCCCTACCCTTAGGTGCTATGAGATACTGAAGTAGTGGAGAAAGCTTTCTGTGTTTCTAAGGAAAAAACATCCTTGCCTCCCTCGGGTCCATCACATACTCAACTGTCTTCTGTGAAAGCTGAACGTTTGGAAATGGGCTCCATGACACCCAGATCCTTCCAGGCCTGACAGGAGATAAGGTCTACCATCTCATCCACCGTGAGAACTACCCAAGTCACAGCTGAGTCAGTTCTGAAGGCCTCAAGGAAAACTGACACCTCTTGGGAAGGGTGGTTATAAGGCCAACCACATTTCTGTCTCAGAAATTCAAATATTTCATCAAATGAGATGTCCTCAAGGGGTAATATGGGGACCCTTCCCCTTCACTGAAGTCAATGTCTTCAGTTAAAGACTGTTGTGGAGAATGTAGGTGTCTCCTTTTACACGTCTGCTTCGGAGGAGACTCTTCTGTGGGTGGCTCCGGGGAGGAGTCCTCATAAAGAAATAAATTGGACAATTTAAACCTACTGAAGGATCTCTTTGAATGTTTATTATTTTTGTTGCTTTTTTACTGTACTAACAGCCATTAAGAATACCTAAGAATTTAAGTTGAAGCTAGACATGTAGCTTACAAGTCAGTTGGATTACAGTCATGTACCACTGTTGGTACTACCAAGGATTGTAGAACCTTAAAAGCTCAACTTTCTCTGCTTGTAGTATTTTAGATAAGGGGAGAGGATGGTGATGAGATGGTAGTTACAGATATTGGCTGATCTGCCTCTTTCATGGAGTGGCGTTATATAAGACTTCTTTCAGAGTGCCGGAACATACTTTTCTTTGATGGAGCAGTTAATTAAGATAGAGACTAGGATGGCTAATGCATCTGCTGCTGTTTTTGCTGTTTTGATGTATTCCTCAGAGAGGTTATCTGGGCTGAGTGTGTGTTTTTTTTTTTTGATGTTTAAGACGTTGCATAGGTAACACACATTTTTATTACGTTTATCATTTGTGTTATGTCTGAGTGGGATGGTAGAGGTTGAATCATTCAGGAGTGAACTTACAATTGTAATGAAGAAGAAGTTCATAGGTTCATAGGTGTGTACTAAGCTAATGGCCCTGGAGCCTTTACAAGCCTAGCCCATAGAAGTGCCCTGGCATTGTGCCGCCTGACGTTAGTTTCCAGTGCCTCTATCAAGTAGAGCTACTGGAGTGATACCTGGGGTGAACTTTCTATTACCCATCCACTCATCAAGATTTCTCTTGAAGAGGGTCAGCAAGGTGCTCTGCTTGACATGTATGGGAAGTCTATTCCAGAGCATGGGCAATCTCTGGGTGAGGAACCTGTCTCTCCAGCATGTTCTGTTGATTGTGGTAACGAGGTTGAGGTCTCTGGAGCATGTGGTGTGGATGGACTGGGATTTCTTTAGATGTAGCATTTCTAACAGAGCTGGGTCAGACATGGCTTTGTAACTCAAGCAGTGATCACCTCTAGGTAGTCGATATGAGACAGAGAACAACTGGAGTCTTTTGAGTCTGTCCATGTGGGACATGTGTTTAATGTCTATGATCCCCTTCGTTAGGTACTTCTGTGGCCTCTCCAGCTTTTAAGGTGTCTAATTAGGTCTAACATGCCAAATGGGGCATTATACTCGATAAAAGGTCTAATGAGGGAAGAGTAGAGAAAGACAATGACTCTCATCATTGTGATAATTAGTGGAAAGTCAGTTTATACCAAAGGGGATGATGACACATTTTTTGGCATTAAGTTTAAAGCCATGGTTTCGACGCCAGTCATTGGTCTCAGTGAGGCCTTTCTGCAGGATGTCTGAATCACCTGGGGAGTTAATAACGGTTCCCAGCTTGCAGCCGTCTGCGAACCTGGCCAGCCAGAGTCCCTTTGTGTTGGCATGGACTTCTGAGAAGTAGATGCTGAACAGGAGAGGACCCAGGACCAATCCCTGTGGGACTCCATTCGTGACTGGTCAGCAGTCTGAGTTGGAATCCACTACTTTTGCACTGTGTGTTCTGTGAGCCAATTTGCAACTCAGCTAGTGATACAGGGGTTGATGCCTTGTGTGGTGAGTTTATCAATAATTCCCAAGTGAGGAATGGTATCAAAGGCCTTGGCCAGATCGAGGTAGGCTGTATACACTGCCTTACCTTCATCCTGGTGACTGACTCAGGCATGATCTCCCTTTCACAAAGCCAAATTGCGTGGAGTCTAGAGTTTGGAGACTTCCTATATTTTTGTTAATCAGGTCCATGATGACACTACATCCCAAGCAGACAGATACTGGATCCCCTTAGAATGACACCAGAAACTTAGCCAATTGTTGAAGTCAATTATTTTTGTTTGTACTGCGGTATCATTCTGGGTGACAGTAGGATACTGCTCAGGGCTAGTGTCCTACCTGCCTGGACCACATAATCCAAGAGCTCCACCATGTCTCTTTTCATGCAGTCCAGGGAGGTGTGCCTCAGGTCATTCACACCCACATGGACAATGACAAGAGTCATACTTGTACTTGTTGTGGCGTGACCTGAGTGTGTGTGTTATGTGTCGGATTCTGGCACCTGACTGTTACCTTCTCCTTATGAAACGTAGTGAGTGGGACATCTGTGTGCCTCACTATTGAGTCACCTATTATTAGTGTATTGGGCAAGGTGTTTAGCCTTTGGGGCTTAGGTTGAGAGGCACACTGAGAAGGTGAGCTATTTGTCCCGTGGTCTGTGCTGTGTTGTGGTGGTCGAGTGTGTTTCTGTCTTGGAGGTCTCTGCTATTTAAGTAAATTTCCACTGAGAGCCTCTGCAAAGGTGGGTGCGTGGTTTGTGTTTTTATGTGAGAGCTGTGATAGTGGGTGTTCTGGAGGGCTATGTGTTCCATGTGGTGTGGTGCAGATGCTGACCTTCTCCTCTTGACCAGCTAGTCCAGTTTTGGCTGGAGAGTGCATAGCCTCCAATTTGGTGATATAAGTGCATCTCTCATAAGTCTGAGTGTTGGGAGGTAAGAGGAGAGGGTTGTCTGTCTACATGAGACTGTTGCTGCACTGACTCAGAATGCCCAAGTGCACCAGGTTAATAGGAGGAAGCACAGGGAACTGCCCTTTAATCATGTTAGGAGGGGTGGTCATAACTACTAAGTACTGGAGCTATTTCCGTGAAGAATGACTAGTGCTGATGGCACTTAGGTGTGCTACAATAATTGCTGCAAACACCTGTTGAAGTGCAAAGTGATTACGCTATTTGAAGTGCAAGAGAGTAAGAACTAGCAAGATCTAAGGGAAAAACTGAAGAGCAGACTATCTGGTACCAGTAATAGTTTGTCTCAGCTTGGTGCCACAGTGCGAAGCTTAAACAAGTGTAAACCTGTGCAAACTCTGGCTTTTAAACCAGAAAGTTGAAAGGGATGGAAAAACTGCCCAAACGGCCAATAAACTACAATTTCTGGGCCAGAAACCACTCCTCTTGTGGTAGATGGCTACATAGTGCTTACCACTCCCACTGATAAGCTAGAAGGCTTCCCTCCAACACAGAAAGCCTTGGGGGGGGGGGTCTCAGAAGTTTACAAACAGTCCAGGATACAGCAAATCTGTGTCTGGACTGGACTAGTTACAGGAATGGCGGAAACAAACACAAATGTGGCCTTTTAAACCAGAAAGTAGAAAGGGATGGAAAAACTGCCAGACGGCCAATAATCTACAATTTCTGGGCCAGAAACCACCTACTCATGGTAGATAGGCTATCTAGTGCTTACCACTCCCACTGATATGCTAGAAGGCTTCCCTCTAACACAGAAAGGCTGGGGGGGGGGGGGCTCAGAAGCTTACAAAAAGTCCAGGATACAGCATATATGTACCTGGACTAGACTAGTTACAGGAAAGGCTGGAAACAGGCTTAGAATTTTTTTTTTACAGAAAAGCAGCTAAAACAACAGTAAAAAAATTCAAATGCAGTGTTGAAGGTGATGGCTGTGTACTACATACAAAATGGATGACCTTTTTTTATTGATGACGAGCATATGTTCAGGTTAGTTTGGCTACAGTTTTGTAGCTTGGTGTGTAGTAGCATTTTCTGTTTGCTGTAATCATATTTTTGGCCTGGTTCCTGATCTGTCTGTATTTACTGTCTACACTATTCTGTTTCCAAGTAGTGCAAGCTTTTTTTCATTAGCTGCTGTGTATCTTTAGTTAGCTAATGAGATCGGTTAAATATGACTTGTTTGTTTCTAAATGGGGTAGGGTAAATGTGTTGAGTACATTACAAAATATGCTATTAAACAGTGCTATGGCTTCATCCAGTTGCGGAGTTTGTAGTATTTTCCAGTTGATTGATTTTAGTGTGGAAATATGTGACAGCTTTGAAACTGGTTAAGTTACGAGAGACTCTAGTAATGTTTTTTTTTTTTTTGGGGGGTGGGGGGGGTTGCTGCTCTTGTCATCTTTAACAGCAGAAGTAGGAAACCGGTCACTCAAATTATCTGGAAGTTATTTTAGTTGGGTTGTTAGTTAGGATCCAGTCTAAGTGTACTTTGTCTACTGCTATATTTCTTATATGGGGTTGGTGTACATATTAGTTGACTGAAGCCAAATTGTTTGATGCCATTGTTGGAGGGATCATGTTTTACACTTAACCAATAAATACAGAATTCACTTAGAATTAGGGTTTACTGGGGATATGCAAAAGATCCATGATAGGAGCACTTCGGCTGTGTCACTGTTTTTACCCGGGGGAATGTAAACAGCTATTACAGTCACATTTTTATGTTTATTGATTTTAACATGAACATTTCTGTGTTACAGATTATAGTAGGGTTGGTTGGATGCATTGCCAGGTTAGCTGTTTGCCTGGATATGACTTCGACACCACTGACTTTTTCTTTTTTCTGTCTAGGGTGAGGATACTGTAGCCTGGTAGAACAATTTCCTCATCACGTATTTCAGGTTTTAACCATATTTCCATGTCTATGATGATTTCTGATAGGTACTGTGCAACCCATGCATGTACTTCAGGCAATTTATTGCAAATGCTTCTGAGGTTGAGATCAAACAGTAAAAGACCTTTAGTGTGTTTAGAGTAGGGTGATGGTGTGGAGGGGATGAAGACTGATACACTGATCCTGGGTTTGGACAACTAGTTTTATTGGAGCTGGTTGTTGTGGGTAGAGCCAATTTATTTTATTTTTGGTTGAGAGGTGGTCTTACAGTTACATGTCTTAAGTGAAAGGTGGTGGAGTTTTTACTTGAAGAGCAGTGTACGTGATGATGAAGAAGTTGGCATTTATTTTTAAGTCTGTGTGAGTTTTGTAAATGTGGTTGTGAGCCGTGGAAGGTGGTAGGTATGGTTATGTGTTAGGCAGTAGGAGGAAGAAAAATGGAATAGGACAGCTAAGAATGAGGAGATTACTAAATTCTGAAAAGGCATTCTGGCAGGAGTGGGCAGTATTGTAATTTCAGGGAGAAGAAAAGTTGATTTGATAGTAAGTGAAGTATAATGGAGTGGAGTATGACAGTCACAACTGAGGATCTTAAAATGAGTTGTGTGAGGTACAGAGGCCAATGGCATGGCATAAAATGCTTAGAGGGTGGGGAGAGAAGAGTTAGAGGGATATACAGAGTTATATATGTTGCAGCATTGCTCACTAATGGTAAGATTCCCAAAGCTTTTCTACTAATTGATAGAAGGAGGACTAAGATGCAGAGTAGCAGTAGCATAGCAAGAGTAGGGCAGAGGTGACAATTCTCTCAGGAGTTAAAGGGTGTGATTGAGAAGCTTGCATTTTCTTTCTGTACCAAAATGCAGATACAGAAAGGCCCGTGAGTACGCTGTTTTTTTTTTTTTCACTTGAAGAGCTAGGCATGTGGATTGGCTAAATTCCTGTAGAAAGAAAATCAGCTTCCTACACTAACCCAAAGACTTTTTTTTGGTATGGTTTGTGTTGAGAGGTGGGAGAGGGAGGCACAGATTTGGAGGGGTGTGATTTGCTGCATTACTGTAGGAAGCTGCATTTTTTTTGAAGAGCTGAGCAGGTAGGGGCTAATTCGTGGGACTGGCACAGGGTGCTATTTGAGCCACCTATTCCTCTGCAAAACAGCAGTCCTCAATACTATGAAGAATGGATCTGACAAAAGCAGTTATGGCCCTAAAAACTGCATCTATTTTGCATTGTTTAGTAAAGATATGAATGGAAGACCAGGTGGCTGCTTCTAAAATAGTTAAGTCTAACCCCTTGAAAAAGGCAGCAAAAGATGCAACAGCCCTAGTGAAACAAGCTTTGATCTGGCCTTGGCAGGATATTTTGAAAAAAGTAACAAAAAGATACAGTAAATAAATCCACCTGGAGATTGTTTTGATGCAGGAAAACTCATCTTTTTTATCTTCTTAGGAAAGAAATAATTGATCTGATTTTCTGAACAGCTTAGTTTTGTCCAAATGGAATCATAGCTGTCTGTAAATATATAGCAAATGAATGATTCTTTCTCCATTATTTTGAAGATTATTAAACATTTTGGCAAATTAATCAACTGGTTTAATGGCATTTCAATTACAACCTTAGGCATAAAATAAGGATTAGTCCTAACAGAAACTCTGTCCTTATGAAAAATCAGGAGGGTAGGAAAAGCTATCAGAACTTATTACTCAAATTCTTTTAGTAGAAATCTTAGCCACTAACTAAACTGTCCTCCATGTTCAGACTTTTAAAGAATCAGTAGAGTCAGGTTCAAAGGGAGAGAGAGAGTTAACATCTGCAATACAGAATTCAGGCCCCAAGGTGGAGGAATAGATGTACATGGAGGCCTGATGGGACGCTGCCTTTAGGATATGCTTGATCTAGTAACATAAAGAAAGAGCCACATCCATAGGCAAACAGACACAAGTGGCTGACAAATGAACTTTAACAGAAGAGTATGTCAGCCAAGAGTTGAGCATCTCACACATGTAATTAAGGATTATGTGTATACCTAGTTGGTAGGGGTCCTGTCCTTTCTTTTGGCACCAAACAGAAAATCTCTTTCACTTAGAAATGTAAAATGTTCTTGTAGTACATTTTCTATTCTCTCTTAATTTCGTCAAGTCTTTTGGGTTTCTAATACCATGACGGGAATGGACCCCATTCCTAAGTCAAGGTATAATTTAAGTACATGAAATTAGTTTTGTTTCAGTCTTTGATGTTAGCCAGAAAAGCTCTTCACAGCACTTGCAATGTGCCCAGTAATGGCTTCGTCTGCACTTCGCACAGAGCTACATGTACTGGCAACATATCTAAGTAAGACTGTAAATCCTTTTTTATAAGACCTGTTACTCTTACCACTACAGGAACCATCTGGCTATCTTTCTTCTACATTGCCCCTTATTTCTGGCTGCAAATCCTGGATACTTAATGACTTTGTGGCTCTCTGGGTGTAGTATTTTCAGTAATCAATGCTACTTTTGTCTTCTTTTCATGGACTACTATATCTGGTTTTCTTGCATCTATTTTTGAACTGTTGGTAGTGGATGATCCCCTGTGATATAAACTTCATCATTGTCTATGATGGCCTGTGGCTCATGTTTTCATTGTTTTTCAGCTACTTCAATATTATAATGTTTGCACAATCCCTAATGCAACAATCTTACTACATTACTATGCCTTTCAGTATACAGTCATTCTACCATTAGTGTATCACAACCAGCAACAAGATTTGCAATGGTTTCCAGTTCTGTTTTACAAAACCTACATTTGTCTGTTTCTCCAACATGTTCAATGGACTTTGTAAACCAATGTGTACGTAGACCACTATCTTGAGTTGCCAATATTAATGTTTTGCTTTTTGGTTTAAATTCACCTCTCCTTAACCATTCATACATTTGATCCTGATCAACATGAGGTTGTTCCAAGAGTTTCCTATACTTGCAACTAAATTTATGCATTTTCCACATTTCTTGCCTTCTCATCTGATCCTTCACCTTATATTCTGTCTTTTGTTTTTTGGCACATTCAGTTGTTACCTGATTTTTATCTATTCTGTTTTGATTTCCATTCTCGCTTAACCCTGATATGCTTCTGCTAAACTAAGTAGGGAAGTCATCTTAGACTTGTTCTCTTCATGTTTGAAAACTTTCACAACATTTGGGTGTTGTGAGGTCAGCAGATATGTATAAAGTCCCACTATCCCAGATCTACACATGTAATACATTTCAAGGAGGCCCATACCTCCTTCAGAATGGGGAATATATCGTCTTGAGGTGCACTGATTTTTATAAATCATACGATGAGCTTGTTTTCCTGTTCAAACTATCAAACACCTTTTGGGGCCAGTCAATCACTCCAAAACTGTAAGTTAGGACAGGAAGAATTGTTTTATAGCCTGGACTTTGTTCCTAGATGTCAATGCTGTTTTTACTATTAAATTAAGGATTCTAAAATATTCCTTACTGAGTTTTATTCATATTTGTTCATGTTTTATTGTTGATTCTTTATCAGTTCCCAAATATTTATACACTCCCTCTTGCTCAAGTTCTTTAGTATCACATTTCTGTCCCAAACTGATGTTTTCTTGATGCTGCAGCTTTCCTGCTTTAAAGGTTGTTTCTGCACATTTATCAAGACCAAATGACATTCTTATATCATTTGAAAATGTTTTGACCACTTGCAGTTGTGCTTCCAGTTCCTCATCTGATAAACTATACAGTTTTAAATTATCTACAATCAGAAGATAAGTCTTTACACATTGCTGTTTACAGGGAGCCAAATTATAGCCATGACCTAATCTGTTAAGTAAACAACGTAATGAGTTAAGGGCAGGATAAAAGAGCAGCAGTGAAGGAGAGTCACCCTGGAATATTGCCCTTTGAATTTTTATTCCTGGAATAATAATTTGTCCTTTATCATGGCTTAACTGCAGAGTGGTTTGCCATTGTTCCATGGTTGCTGTAATGTAATCGATCAGTGTAGGGTGTATCTTATACATTTTGAAGCACTCTTTTATCCATGAATGTGGGATACTATCAATTTTTTTTTGTAGTCTATCCATGGCATACTTAGATTCTTCCCCTTTTTGCAGTTTTCCATTATGACTAACATCAAATGATCCTTTGTTCCATATGACTTTCTTTTATTACCTTTTTGTTCTATTGCCATGATTGAGTTTTCTTCTAAATGACTGTAAACTCTGTCGGTATCAATACCAGTGAACAGTTTATTTGTTGTCTGAAAGCAAGTTATTGGTCTATGGTTTTTAGGATGGCTTGCAGGTTCGCTCTTAAGTAGGAGTATTGTTTTTCCTGTTGTTAGCCAGGTTGGTATCTGTTTGAGGTGCGCATATTAATAGTTCTTACTCATGGTTAAATCTTCATGTAAAGATATTAAAAGTTAGGTACTGCATCTGGGCCTGGGATTTTCCAATTAGGAACTTTTCTTAACTTTGTTTCAGTCTCTCTGGCCATTACCTTATCCTATTGCATATCCTGTACATTTGAACTTCTTATTCTTTCTTTTACTTCTTCTATCCATTAAGCATCTTTGTTATGTTCCACAGGGTCTTCATAGATGTTTATCCAAAATGTATCTATTTCTTCTTTTTTTTTTGGTGGTGGTGTTTCATTTCCTTTGCCTTGTTTCCCAATTCTCTATAAAACTTTTTTGGGAACTCTGATGATGCCAACGTGGTCTGGTGAAAGTGCTTAGTTGCTGAAAGTTTTTGTTTTGTTTTTTACTGTTATTAAAAGTGGAGTTTTAAGTTCATTTTGGGTTTTTTTTGTATCTATTTCTTCTTTTTTTTGGTGGTGTTTCATTTCCTTTGCCTTGTTTCCCAATTCACTATAAAACTTTTTTGGGTCATCAATAAGTTGCTTGTTTTGTACTTTTCCTTTATATTTATCTGTGTCTCTTCTAAGTTTTTCTGCCTGTATTGATATTTTTAGTTTATTACTTGAGATAATGCACGAGGGTGGCCACGGTGGTGCAGCGGTTAGCGTTGCCACCTCACAGCAAGAGGTTCTCCGGTTCAATCCTCGGCTGGGGTGCCTTTTGTGCAGAGTCTGCATGTCCTCCCTGTGGTCGTGTGGGTTTCCTCTGGGTGCTCTGGTTTCCTCCCACATCCCAAAGACATGCTGTAGGTGGATTGGACACTCTAAATTGGCCCTAGGTGTAAGTGTGTGCATGTGTGTGCCTTCTGTGGAAGATTGGGCGCTGGGCTGGCAACTCGACACTGTAAAACTCCACTGCCAATCATGAGTGGACAGGTGACCGGCTGTGGTGACACCTAACCAGGAAAAGCCGAAAGAAGATTTGATATAATGCACGGTAACTCCTGATCTGTTCTGATACTGTGCATTGCTTTTATCACATTTATCTTTCTGAGTATTTTCCTTGACCTGTTGCCTCTGCTATACTTTTCTTACAGAGACAGTTATTGTCCTAACTGCTTTATAGTTTTCTCTATTCGATACTTCCAAGATAGCATTCGATTTCTCCCCTTCCCTTCCCTTACTACCATGTGTTTTTGTGGTAAGACTTATCTGTTATTAATTTAGCTGCACAGTAATATATCCTGTTTACTTCTGTTACATCTCATGAATTTCTATGGACAGTCCTAATTACTGTTCATTTGTTTGATCAAACATCTAACATTTTGGGTTTTATTGACTTTCTGTAGTCTATTTATTTCATTGATCTTAATATGTCTGTCCATCTCTATTAAATTAAGCAACTATACTCTTATATCATTTTTGAGAGCATATTCTTTGTTCCCCTTTTTCTGTGTGCATTCTACAGATAGTTCCACAGCATCTTCCTGTACCACATTCTCTTCAGTTTCATCCTGTGTTGGCCATTGCTCTTTCATATGGGAACTCACCGGCCTATCACCCCCACAACATTGGCTGTGTCAGAGCTGCCATAGTTTCCTCTTCCTCCCCCTGCTGTACAACTCCAACTTTTAGCTTGCATTGGTTTCCTGTGGAAGGCTGTAAAATATCTTCATCTGTCAACTGATCAATTGCTTCCCACTCCATTGGCTTTGTCTTAATGTGGGGATCCATTACTCTATCATGCTGTGTTGTTATCTGAGTTAGATTTTCTACACTAAGTCTTTCACTTTGCAAGTAATCTATAACCTCAGTTTCTATTTCTCTAACTCCTCTGTTGCTAACCATCTTTTCTACTTTTCCTCTGTTTTCTTATTTTATGTATTGTAAAATTTTCCACGTATGGATGCTTTTGCCTATATTTCTATTTAAATATCTTTGGTGCTGCTGTTTTTGCATTGATGTCAGTGGATTCCTCAGGGCAATCTAAGTATCTCCTTTTGGAACTATGTTTCTTATGTACCTCCTCTGTCAGTTGTACAGGAGAGTCCTCAGAAAATTACATGTTTTCATGTAAGAGAGCTGGTTCAAGGTTTCTGGAAACTGGCTGTCCTGATAGGACAAGAATAAGAAGTTATGTACCTACCATAACGTTCCATGTTAGCTGTCTTCATCTCGCCTTCTTTCTTGCTGTTTGGGATCGGAGCCACTCGGCCATCTACAAAGAGTTACCAATTAAACTGAAAGGTCATTCTACTAGGGCATTAGCCACCTCCATAGCCTTTCAGTCTAGGTTGCCCATGGATTCTATCTGTGCAGCTGCCACATGGGCAAACCCTCATACCTTTATCTCTCATTACAAGGTGGATATGGTCTCCCAGAGCAGAGCTGACTTTGGTTCCACTGTTCTGAAGAGTCTGTTCCACTGAGCCACCCAGGGTGTTAGGTGCTAGGGATGCTGTCCCAAACAGCAAGAATGAAGGCGAGATAGACAACTTAACATTAAGAAGTTATGTACCTACCATAACGTTCCATGTTAGTTGTCTTCATCTCACCTTCTTTCTTGCGTCCCTCCCTCCGTCCCCCATCCTAGTGGATTGAGAGGAGTTCCTTTTTTCACTGGCTGAGTATTCTTTTACGGTTATTCTTCTGGTCAGGTCTTCCTAAACTATTCTAGATATTAGAATGCTGGGAACAACCAGTTTTTTGATAACTGTTTTTTCTCTTATGTCTGGTTTAGCTATTTCAAACAAGATCTGGGTAGCTATCGTTAGGCATTATGGGATAAGGGGTAGCCTCGAGCCAGTAAACAGCTCTCAAGCTATTGAAGATGGCCGAGTTGGAGCCGAGGATCGGCTCCGATCCCAAACAGCAAGAATGAAGGCGAGATAGACAACTTAACATCAGTAGGTTCCAGACCCCGGGAAATCCTATAAGGGAAGGTTGGATCCAATTTTGAGGGAGCAGTATTCCCCTAGGCAAAGACAGTGCTCTCTTAAAAGCCTTGAAAGCAGAAGTAGACATGAATCTGGGGAGCCTTGCCTTAGAAGCCAAAACTCCCAAGGGTGGCTCGACCTGGATACCGAGCAACCAGGCTCCGAGGTTGATCCAGTGCTGAACTGTCCAGTGTCAAAGCTCCAAGAGGAAGGAATGGATCCAAAGACCTCCAATCTAACCCAGCCCTATCAGAGTCAGTGCCAAACATACAGCTCCGAGAGTTGGACAGGTCCAACACAGTCAGAGTCGACTTCATGAGAGAACTCACTGGAGCAGATGAAGTGTGGATTCTTGTTTCTGATGCAGATCTACCTCAGGGTACAGTCTGATCCAAAGACTCCAATCAGAGGGGTCAGATTGGAGAAGGAGTCATTAAAGAATGTGCGGACAAAGGAATGCTGCCTTATCTAACAAAAGGTTGTGGCAGGAAAGACCCCCAGCTAGATTTGGGTATGAAGAAATCTCCTCATCATCTTGTCCACGTCTGCCTCAGTGAGACTCCTAAAAGGCTTGCTGACCTTATAGATGATGCAGAGGAAGGTAGTCGAGATTGGTGGTGTGGTTAATCCTGAAGTATTGAGGACTGTTGTATAACATGAGCACTAATCCAGACCATTTTTTTTTTTTTGGAGAAGGTTCCCCTGCACCCTAGTGGCAGGAGTGTACAGTTAGAACTTGTCTGATTGAAGACTACTGGAATGGGTCTCAGTTTTTTAGCTTTTTATTGGTTAATTGGTTTAAATCAGTTTGCTCATTTGCTACTGTTATATATATAAAAAAATGCACTTTATGCATCACCGCTTAGCTAGGGTTAAACTATTCCCGGCACCATAAAGTCTGCTCTTTAAATTTTCCCTTAAAACTAGCCAGTTTTTTAGTTTTAGCACTCAAATCTGTTTCTTTGAGCTCAGAACTCATTGCAAGCACTAAATAAGCTACAAATTACTACAGCACTCAACCTTCCTTACTTGTCTAGAGGAAAACAGTTTTCAGTACTTAATAAATAAACACCTATCCAGGCATGTCTAAGGGTCAGCTCCTGGTGTTTTCTCCTGTCTACCTGATGAACATGGGCATCTTAGGGCAATGCAGAAATTGCCTCATGTACACAGACAACCCTTTCCTCCTTCCACCCAACACTACAACCTGTGAGAGATGCACTTATACAGCCAAACTGGAAGCAAAGCTCTCTTCACCCAAGACTGGACTAGACAGTCAAGAGGAGAAGGTAAACACTTGCACCACACCACACTCATCACATAGTCCCTCAAAACCTACACCATCAAAACAGACACATAGAAACACAAAATACACACCTACATTCACGGAGGCTCTCAATAAAAATCTGCTCAAGCAACAGAGACCTCCAAATAAGAAACGTAAGCAACCTCCGCCACCAACACAACCCAAATGACACATAGCCCACAAGCTCAGTGTGCCACTCAACCACAGCCCATAAGGCATAACAACATACCCAACACTCTAGTCATAGGTGACTCTACAGTTAGGCACACTGATGTTCCACTCACCAGGCTAAACAAGGAGAAAGTTACTGTCAGCCGCCTGTCGGGTGCAAGGATTCACCACAGAACGCACGCACTCAGGTCACTCCACAACAAGTACAAATATGACTCTGTTATTGTCCATGTTGGTGTGAATGACCTGAGATGTATCTCCCCGGACTACATGAAAAGAGACATGGAGGAGCTTTACAATCTTGTAGCCCAGGCAGGTATGACCCTAGCCCTGAGTAGCATCCTACCTCAGTACAAGGACAAAATGATTGAGTTCAACAATTGGCTAAGCTTCTGGTGTCTTTCTAAGGGGATCCAGTATCTGTCTGCCTGGGATGACATGATCAACAGACCACGATGCTTTGCCAGAGATGGCCTGCACCTGTCGCACTTGGGATTCCGGATTCTGGCTAAGGCTCTTGCCATCCCTATAGTGCATTTTTTAGGCAAGGTTAAAATGACAAATTCACCACCGTAACAGGTACAAGCAAGCAATATCTGAGGGTAATGCTACTCAATGCTAGAAGTCTAAACCTCAAAAAGCATTCATGAGGCACTCCTTAAAATGAAGGACATCGACATCTGTGCAGTGACAGAGACCCGGTTGAAGGCTCCAGACAGCACCCCTGCATTACCAGGTTATAATTCATACCACACCTTTCGGCCACTTAACCTAGACCAAAACACTAAAGGTGGAGGCGTGTCCATATTCATTAAGGATATCCACACCTCCAGGCTAGATGCTCAGCATAATGCATCCGAGATTATCCAAGTGCAACTAACTCTGGGCAAAACTGCAATCCAAATTGTAACTTGCTATATATCCCCCACCATGCCCCAGGATTCCCACTCCTCATTTCTTGATACACTGGAAAATATTAGGGTACAACCCAACACCCTAATAATGGGTGATTTCAACTACCCCACCATTAACTGGGAAAACTACTCATGTACCAACTCTTTTGCTCAACGTTTTCTGGAATACATAAATTCCAACGCCTTTGATCAACTTATCCACACCCCACCAGTGGCAGCAATATCCTAGACCTGGTCATTACCAACATGGGTGACCAGTGTTCCACACCAGAGGTCAATTCCTCGTTGGTCAGATCCGACCACAACACAAGCTAATCACCCTAGACATCCACATCCCACCCCCACCCCCATTAGGGAAACCACCGTAAAAATTTTCTCCAAAGCCAACTTCACACTTAAGACAGAAGTGGCAAACTTCATGACACCCACGCAGATGGACAATAGAGGTACGACTGCTGAATCCTACACAAATGCACTTTATAAGCACTTACATGAGTGCATGGATTGTGCTATCCCTAACAAAACCAAGATTCTATCCTCCAAAAATAGGAAGCCAATTTGGTGGTCCCCTGCCATAAACAAACTCTACAACAGAAGAAAGAAACTGTTGCAAAAAAGAGTAAAATCCCATGATTGGAGGAACAGCCTCAATAAAAAGCTGAGATCCCTCATAAAATCCTCCAAAGCTAGTTACGAAAACAAAATCGCCACTGATTCTAAAGACAACCACAAAGCATTCTAGAGCTATGTCAAGAATCTCAATGGCAACACTTAGATCTGTTCTGAGTTACAGCACAATGGCACTAAATATGCAGAACCAACTGATATTGCCAACATCCTGGCAGATAGGTTCAGTGCTAACTTTACCCCTCTCTCAGCCCCTAATGGACCCATCTCTATACCGAAAGAATGCAAAGTTCCTGTAATCATGGCTGCATAGGTAAAAAACACACTCTCCAAAGCGAAGAACACAGCATCCATGGGACCTGACAACATCCCAGGCTGCATTCTACATGAACTACAGAATGAACTGGCACCCCACCTAAGCACCATTTTCAATCATAGCCTCACCTCAGGCTATGTGCCCACTGAATGGCGCACAGTGACGGTTATCCCACTCCATAAAGGGGGAGCCATCACGGACCCCAGGAACTACTGCCTCATTAGCCTAACAAGCCTGGTCTCCAAGGCCATGGAACGTACCATCATGGAACTTATAAACAAAGACATTGGTAATCTCCAAACTCTGGACCCCACCCAGTTTGGGTTTGTAAAAGGCAGATCATGTCTCCTAAACCTGACAGACTTCTTTGAAGCAGTCACCAAAGCCGTAGATGAGGGTAAGGTGGTTCACACAGCCTATCTAGATCTAACCAAGGCTTTTGACACCATCTCCCACTCTGGAATTATAGATAAATTCACTAAACTAGGTATAAATCCCTATGTCACAAGATGGGTTGCCAACTGGCTCACTGACAGAAACCACACTGTTAAAGTAGCAGACTCCAAATCAGTGACAAGTGGAGTACCACAGGGTTCAGTCCTGGGTACTCTCCTGTTTGGTATCTACTTTTCTGAAGTACAGGCTAACACAGAAGATCTTTGGCTAATGAAGTTCACAGATGACTGCAACCTAGGAGCCATAATCAAAACTCCTAACGATGTGGATATCCTACAAAAGCGCCTCACTGAGACAGATGCCTGGTGTCAAAGCCATGGCCTCAAGCTCAATACCAAAAAGTGCATTGTCATCCCCTTTGGTAAAAACTCTGTACCCATGAGCTACCACATAGGTGGTAGTCTACTTAACACCGAAAGTGTGATAAGAGACCTTGGGACACAGGTGGACAGTAGTCTCTCCTTTGATAATCACATCGCCACAGTAGTCAGGAAATCCTTCTACATGGCACATCTCATCACAAAAGCTTTCTCATCCAGGAAAAAAAGAGGTCATTGTTCCCCTCTACTCGTCACTCATTAGATCCATTATAGAGTACAATGCCCCTTTTGGTATGTACCTCACAAGACATCTACAACAACTGGAAAGGCCGCAAAAATACCTCACAAAGAGGATTACCGGCCTCAAACAGATGCCTTACGCAGACTGTCTCAAAAAACTCCCGCTTTACTCCATCGCATATTGCCTACTCAGAGGTGATCTCTGCCTAACATACAAAGCTATGTCAAACCCAGAGCTGTTGGACATGCTCCACTTAAAGATATCTGAATCCCTCCGAGCTACACGGTCTAGGGACCTAAACCTTGTCACCACAATAAACAGAACATGCCGGAGGGATAGATTCCTGTTCCAGAGACTTCCCATACTCTGGAACAAACTACCTATCTATATCAAACAAATCTCCTCATTAGCACCCTTTAAGAAAAATCTTGATGATTGGATGGGAAATAGGAAATTCACCCCGGGGATCACCTCTGAAGCTCTGCTCGATAGGGGCACAGGAAAATAATTTTCTTGGGTGGCGAAAGCTAGAGTACCTTTTTGGCTAGGCTTATATAGGCCATAGGGCCAATAGCCTAGTACCTAACTATGAACCTATGAACCTATGACTGGAAAGTAGGAGAAATGGGTACAGGTGGGAACCTTGGTGGAGTATGGGATCCAATAACTAGAAGATCCAAAAAAAGTATTGACTCTGAAGGGTCTAGGAATTTTTGAATCCAGAACAGATTAAGGTGATCAGTCCAGGGACCTTTTCCTAGAAGTCTTGTCATTGTCTTAATCTTTAGGTTTGTCCTGTTTGTCAGATGGTTCTTCGCTGATGATGAAGATGATAAAGAAGCAGATTTTCCTGAGACAGAAATATCTCCCGCGGAAGGCAAAAGCAACCCTTTCAATATTAATTTGTTCCTGCATTATGTAATGGCCCTCTGGCCGAAGGTCGCACAAATAGAGCAGCTGGTGTCTAAGTGCAAAGACCCTAAACAATAAACGCATTTGTCATGTTCATCAGAGTTTTGGAGTTAGTGTGAACAAGCGATGAACTTCTTAAAGCCTAAAGACTTGTCCACCATTCTGAGGAAGAAGAGAAAAGGCAAAGTAAAGGGAGAGAGTTTTTTTTTAATATACATAGTACTGAAAAGGTAAAATTTAATAAGAAATGAATATGCACATATCTATTTAATATATGAGGGCCTAAAAAAATAAAGAGGAGGAAACACAGCAGTGAAATACTAGGGGATAAAATATTTCAGGAAAGGAAGAAAATTTCACTTATCAGAAATAATAGGGAAAAAAACACAAAAAAAGCCTGTACAAGCAGAAACCCATCCTTCACTTGTGGTGGCAAACAAAACCTGCGGTAGCTTACTCTACACAGAGATTATTGGTAAAGGAAGGAGCCTGAGCACTGAACCCAAAGCTTGAAATGGGTCAAAGCCAAATCTGACACCCACTCATTGAGAAATGGTGGAAAAGACAACAACAGATCAAGATATTGTTCTCCCCTGTTTGTTGATATATCACATGAATGCGGTACTACCTTTCAAGATTTGAGAGGCTCCCAGAGTCCACAGGTGGTGAAGGGTCTGAAGGGCCAGGATCAAGGCTTTCATTTCCTTGATATTTACATGCCTGCTACTGTCCTGCCATGGAGACTTCTGATAGGATGCAGGAACCAGAAAGGGCACCCCAGGATATTTGGTTGAGCCACAAAAGAGCTTTCTTCTTTGTAAAAGGCATAAGAGGAACTGGGAAATTTAGAGAGTGGCAATGCTGTGCCCAAATTGACTTGAGGACCACTGATTCTTCCTCATGCTGAGTCTGGCAAATAGAATCATCTGTATTGCTGAAGCCATGAAACCCAGGGATATCAAAATTTCTCTTGCAGAGGTCATTTATAAACATAGAATGGATTGGAAGTATGGGACCAGAAACTGGATTTTTTCTTGAAGAAATGCCATCTCGCAAGAAGTGTTCAACTGGCATCCTAGGAAAACTAGATTCTGTGAAGACTGTAGGGTGGATTTCTTCAAGTTTAGGGTAATAGCCAAGCAAAGAAACAGATTGATAAATGAACTGTAGATCCTGCAGAGGTTTTTCTTTTGAAAAAGACTGGATTAGAAAATCTTCTAAATAAGGGTAGATAACTTGTAGGGCACAGAATGCTATTACAGGGGCTAAACATTTTGTGAATACCGAGAATGAAAATTGCAAGTCAACCAAACCAGAAATACACAAAAGAGGAACCTTGTTTGCAGTCAAAACGCCACCAAGTCAAAAAAGTCTTAACGCTTTTATTAGAACCAACCAACAGAGCGTTTTCGCCACGGTCCACCGTGGCTTCTTCAGAGAAACAAAGTCTAACAGAAACACCCCATTTAAAACTGTTAAATCAGGAAGTGACATCTTCCTGTTTCCTGAACAGCCAAGTCTACTAGTAACTAGAAATGCCATATCCAAATCAGACCACGATAAACAGTGGCTGATAATGTAAACAGGCAGATTTTATCTAAAGTAACTTTTTAGTTTAAGTACAGGGGCAATGTTACAGTTGGTGTTCAGCCCAGGGCAGCAGAAAGCGTCTAAACGCAACTGCCAGTCTAACTCACAATTTTCTAAAATTAAAGAGAAAGGGCCCCCCCTGATCTTTAAGGGAACGTGGTCAATAGCCATGAAGTGAAAGCTGTGACCTGGGTACAGGGCAATATGTTTGGCCAGTGCATTATCATCTTTACTTGTCCTAATTGCATACAGGTGCTCATACATCCTATCTCGGAGACGCCTATCCGTTTTTCCGATGTAGAACATTTCTAGTTACTAGTAGACTTGGCTGTTCAGTTGTGTTTAACACATACTAAAGTGACCAGTCGGCTGACTGATTTGATTATGTGTTATATTGTTTGATTCAACCTGACAGTTAAGTATTTTTATATTGACTGTCCTTCTGGGAAGATAAACTTATATTTACGTGTAGTACATTTTATTGACGTATGCACTTTTGAAGGAGAGTGTTTCTTGTCCCTTTAAGTAGTGCATGGTTAATGTATACATAAAACTTTGTGCTCGACGCCTGATTTGTTTATATACATTTTGCATATACACATACATTTTTTATACTTGTGTGCATATATATTTTATATTCTTGTGTTTTTTGTAAATATTAATTTTTTATGGCTGCACACATTTTTGTAAAGCGGTGGAGTCTTCATCCATTTATGCTAATTTATGTTGTTTTGAATCTGATGTGATTTTAAATTAGAGATGTCTGTATTTGACATATTTTTAAATGATTTGTATACACTGTGTTTTTAAACATAGCTGCCGGTAACAGGAAACAGGAAGATGTCACTTCCTGATTTAACAGTTTTAAATGGGGTGTTTCTGTTAGACTTTGTTTCTCTGAAGAAGCCACGGTGGACCGTGGCGAAAACGCTCTGTTGGTTGGTTCTAATAAAAGCGTTAAGACTTTTTTGACTTGGTGGCGTTTTGACTGCAAACAAGGTTCCTCTTTTGTGTATTTCTATTTTGTGAATACCCTTAGAGCTGTAGAAATGTGACAGGACAAAGCAGGAAACTAAAAATTTAAATCCCAAAGTGCAAAATCTTAAAAAAAAAGTTTTGCATCATATGGATGGAACAGAATGTGAAGAAATGAGAAGTTATGTACCTACCATAACGTTCCATGTTAGTTGTCTTCTTCTCGCCTTCTTTCTTGCTGGATGGGTTCGGAGCCGATCCTCGGCTCCAACTCGGCTTATACCGAAGATCGAGAGCTATTATTACTGGCTCGAGGTAACCCTGTATCCCACAATGCTAGGCGCTAACTACCCAGATCTCGTTTGATAGCTAACACTGTAGCAGTTCTGTCCCCAGAACAAAGGAGAGAGAGAGAGAGAGAGAGAGAGAGGCATACCCATATAGATAGCCATCCCAAGAAAAGGATAACCACTGGAGACCATACTGGGCAGAAAAGAAGGCCCCGAAGGATCCTATCGGTCTGTCCAGGCTAGGGGGTTGGAGGATGGGATGCAAGAAAGAAAGCGAGAAGAAGACAACTAACATGGAACGTTATGGTAGGTACATAACTTCTCAATGTTAAGTTGTCAATATCGACTTCATTCTTGCTGGATGGGACCGCAACCCTAGCACCTCAAACCTGGGTGGCTCATCGGAACAGACTCTTGAGGACAGTGGAACCAAAGTTAGCTCGGCTTCTGGAGGCCATGTCCAATTTGTAATGAGAAATAAAGGTATGGGGAGAGGCCCATGTGGCTGCCGCACAAATTGAATCTAAAGGCAACCTGTCCTGAAAGGCTATTGACATAGCTAAGGCACTAGTTGAATGGGCTGTAGGTTTTGAAGGAAGCTTTTGATGCCTCAGTTCATAGATGAAAGTAATGACAGAGGCCAACCATCTAGAAAGGGTTACTTTGGAAACTGGAAGGCCTTTCTTCCCTTCAGCATAAGTAGGAAGGGCTGCTCAGATTTCCTAAATTGCTTGGTTCTATCCAGGTAGTAATGGAGTTGGCGATGAACATCCAAGAAATGCAACTTTTGTTCCGCTCTGTTGGAGTAATTAGGGAAGAAAACTGGGAGATAGATAGTCTGGTTTAGCTTTGCCTCAGAAGATATCTTGGGTAAAAAGAAGGGGTTAGTTCTTAGGGACACACTATCTTTATGGAAAACCAGATAAGGAGGACGAACGCAAAGGGCGTGAAGTTCTGAGACTCTCCTCGCAGAGGTTATGGCCACTAGAAACAAAGTCTTGCATGAAAGAAACTTCAAAGAACAGGAAGACACAGGTTCAAAGGGAGGGAGAATCAAGGAGGTTAAAACTAGATTCAAATCCCATTGCGGTGGGGGATGTCTGACCGGGGCCTTAAGCAAAAAGATACCTTTAAGGAAGGCTTTACACAGTTTATGAGACATAATAGAGGAGTCTGACAGGCCCACATGAAAATTTGAAATGGCCGCTAAATGGACTCTGATAGTGGACGAAGAAGATCCTGATTGAAAAAGTTCGGCCAGAAAATCCAGGACTGATTGGATAGGAGCCACGAATAGGTCTATGTTCCTAGATTTTGCCCAGAAGGAAAAACGTTTCCATTTGCTGGCATAAATCCTCCTGGTAGAAGATTTGTGAGAAGCTAAAATGATGTCACGCACCGAATGGGAGATAAAGGGAAGCCTGGCTAAGGTTGGAAGTGGAGCAACCATGCTGTGAGGTTGAGAGAGGGGAGGGATTGGTGCAGCTTGCCCGACTGATGGGTCAAGAGATCTGGAACTGGGTCCAGATGCCAGGGCTGCTCCAAGAGGTAACGATGCAGGAACGGAAACCAGATTTGTTGAGGCCAGTACGGAGCAATGAAGATCATTGTGGATCTCAAGGCGGTAGCTTTCTGAATCAACTGAGTGATTAATGGAAAAGGGGGAAAAGCGTACAGGAGACCCCGGGGCCAATCGTGGACTAGAGCGTCTCTGGGGGGGTGGCCGCGAAGAGGGAAGAGAGTGAAAAATTCGTGGCACTTGCTGTTCTGGGGTGTTGCGAAAAGATCGCAGCAAGGTTGACCCCATTTTCCGAAAATTTTCTCCACTACTGACTGCTTGAGAGACCACTCGTGCCGCATGAGAATGGCTCTGCTCAGCCTGTCCGCTATGACATTGGACTTCCCGGGGATATGCGTTGCTATCAGAAACCGCTGAGAGGAGATCGCCCACTGCCAAAGTCTGAGTGCTTCTCGACATAAGGGATAGGACTTGGTTCCGCCCTGCTTGTTGATGTACCACACTACAGAAATATTGTCCGTCTGAACTGCAATCGTCCCAATGGGAAGAGAGTCCTGAAGGGCTTGCAACGCTAAAAGTACTGCTCTCATCTCTAGGACATTTATGTGCAGGTGGCACTCGAAAGGTTGCCAGGTGCCCTGGACCATCCTGCCCTGAAAATGCCCCCCCACCCAATCAGGGAGGCATCCGTTGTCACTGTAGCAACCGGGGGGGGAGAACAAAGGGTCTGCCCTGAATCACTTGAAGGGAGACCATCCACCAATACAGGTGTTTCTTGCATGACTGAGTTATTAAAATGTTGTGTGACATCGGGAGCTGTTGGAAGGACCACTGAGAGAAGAGCATCCACTGAAGGAGTCGCATGTGGAAGCGAGCTAAGGGAAGTAACGTAATGGCAGCCACCATGAGACCTAGAGTCTTCAGTACAAACTTGGCCTGAATTTTGTTGTTCTGAAGAAGGATGTGAACATGTTTGCGAATATCTGAGACTCTTTGTGCCGTTAATTTTGCAGATAGTTCGACTGTGTCTAATATGGCGCCTATGAAGGTAATAGACTGACAAGGCGACAAAGCAGACTTTTCGAAATTTATGGAGATACCTAGCTCTTCGCAAATCTGAATGGTGTAATCTCTGGACTGAATAAGTTGACGCCTGTTGGTAGCGGTAAGGAGCCAGTCGTCCAGATATGGAAACACCTGGAATCCTTGACGCCTCAGATGAGCCATAACCACTGCCATACATTTGGTGAACACTCGGGGGGGCTGTAGTGAGACCAAAGGGCAGGGCCCTGAATTGGTAGTGACTGGCCCCCAGCCGGAAGCGGAGAAACCTCCTGGAGCGCCTGTGCATTTTGATGTGGTAGTACGCATCCTGAAGGTCTATAGAGCACATCCAATGGTCCTGGCCCAAAAAGGGTAGAATGGACTGTAGCATGACCATCCGGAACTTCATTCTTTGAACAGACTTGTTCAGTCTGCTGAGATCCAAAATTGGTCTCCAGTCCCCTGTCTTTTTTGGTACCAAAAAGAACTTGGAGTAGATTCCGGATCCTTGCTGGTCTGCTGGGACTGGTTGGATGGCCCTTTTTCTTAGCAGTTCTGAGATTTCTAATACTGCTTTTTCCCTTAGACTGGGTGGAACATCTGGAAGGGGCCTTTCTGGCTGTTTTGGGGTGTGGACAAAGGGAATTTTGTAACCCTCGGATATGATCGACCGTACCCATCTGTCTTTGGTGAGGGAAAGCCAGGCTTTTGGGTACAGTGATAATCTTCCCCCGACTGCCTCCGAAGGCGGACAGCCGGGCAGCTTCTCAGGGATGCTGGAAGGGTTGGCCAGAGACAGCTTCTCTGCTACCCTGATTCTGCGGACCCCCTCTGCCCCTGGGGTGGCATCTGTTATTGTTCCCTGCCCCTGCCTCTAGAGGGGAACTCACCTCGTGCATCCGGCGCGACTCCCTGTGGTTTGCAGAACCACATTTTTCCACCTTTCTGACCTTTAGGGTATGGTCTAGATGGGGTGGAAAAACGGATTCCCATGGCAGAGAGAGTCTTGCCTTCTTGTTCGCATCTGGTCAAAGTATCCTTCACCTGAGGTCCAAACAACGCTGAACCATCAAAGGGAGAGTTGGTGAAGGACGCCTTAAAGGGGTCAGCAAAGTTACAAAGCTGCATACAGGCGTGACGTCTTAAGGCCACGCCTGTGCCTGCAGCCCTACTCGCCCCATCAGCCGCACAAGAAATAAGCCGCATGGAGGAGTTAACAATCGAGTTTAGGCTTGCCAGCTGGGAGTTGATTTTGTCCTGAGACCCCGCAGCTGTTGGATCCTGTAGGGTATCACCCATTTCTTTGAGCAAGTCTCTTTGAAGGTGGGTGAAATGACATAAGTAATTCAGCGACCGCATGGTAAAGGTCGCTGAAGAAAACATCCGCTTGCCGTACCTATCCATGGTCCTAGATTCCTTATTAGGAGGATGGATAGGTACTGAAGGATCGGCCAGTTCCTTCTTAGTGGCTGCTGCCACCACCATGGCATCAACAGGGACACCCTTGGTCAAAAACTGTTTATCAGACGGGGCTGTGATAAATTTTGAAGGCCTCCGTGGAGTAGGTTCCAACAAGTCAGGGGCCGTCCATGGCTTCCTGGCCACCACTTTCATAAGGGGGTCAAAGGGCGGAGACACCCAGGAGGTGGAAGGGCGAGAACCAAACGCCTCTAGGTAGACCGACTCGTCCTTGGAAGGATTGAGGGTAGACGAGTTCCCCCTCTGCTTGAGGATCTCAAGGATGTCAGAAAAAGATACATCCTCAGAGGGGGATCGTGGGGACCCTTCCGACTCATCCAAGTCGGTGTCAGATGTGACGGACTCAGGGGAGTCCACATGCTTCCTCTTACATTTCCTCTTCCGAGGGGGCTCCCCTGATGGATCAGGGGAGGCCTCAGAAGAGGAGGATGCTCCCAAAGAGGGCCCCTGAGGCGTAGGATCTCTGCGGTCAGGGTCGAGAGGATGGGTAGAGACCTTAGCAGGCACTACAGTGGGAGGAGCTGAGGGAGCCGACCGAGGAGCAGGCATAGGGGCCAGCACACTCCTCATGACCTCGAAAGCACCCCTAACAGGCAGGGAAGAAGGTCCCTGCTCCGAAGAGATAAGGACCCCTCCCGGCACCGAGAGGAATGGCTCCGAGGCCGATGTCGGGGCCAAACTCACCTGCGCCGAGGCTCCGAGAGGGAGAACGGGGTCGGACAAGGGTCCGATGCCACTCGCCCCCTCAGAGCCGACGAGGGAGTCACAGTGCCCGGATCCCTCCAAGGATGGCACCATAGAAGAAATCGGAGCCGACAACGGAGCCAAAATGGGTGGTATCGGCTCTGACGTGTCGATGGTCACGGCTCCCACAAACTCCGGCTCCGAAATCAGAGGAAGAGTCGGAGGAGGAATCGACGATGGAACGGGGATAGCCACTATCTGTTGGAAAGGGCTATGAAGCATCTGGGCCAGTGCCTGCAACTTAAGAAGTCTGCTAACCACCCTCTCGAGGTCATGGTCTGAAAGCCTGGAAGACCGAGAGGAATGGGACCGATGGCTGCGCTCCGAAAGCAAAGGAGATCTCGGAGCCGAATGGACTGACTCCAAAGAAGGGGACCTGGAGCGCTTACTATCGGACGTAACTATCGGAGCCGACTGAGTTCTTGAAGCCTCGGCTCCAGCCGGAGCCGATGCAGAAGCAGAAGTAGAACCACTGGTCGGAGGCTCTGAACTCGGAGCCAATGATTTAGTGAGCTTCGAAGGTTTGCCCGACGAGGACTTGGCCGGGGAACCTTCGGGCTTCAACAAGCCTCTCAAAATCAACTTGTTTCTGCGTTCCTGCAGGACTCTTGGACTGAATGCATGGCAGACAGAACAAGAGTCCTGCAGGTGCAGAGGGCCTCAGCAATAAACACAAGAAGTGTGACCGTCTGTCAGAGACATTTTCTGACAGCACGAGTCACACTTCTTGAAGCCTGAGACCTTGGACTCCTTAGACATCTTGTGTAAAAAACACACCCAAACACACACACACATACACACACACACACACACACACACACACACACACACACACACACACACACACACCACACTAAAGAAAAAAACTTAGTCCAGTCACTTCACCACACCAAAGACTAAGATTAAAGTAATTAAACTGACAATTTAACAGAAGATAAAACTAGAGTAGAAACTTGGCCCGAAGGCCTGATAAAAAGGGGACCAAGGGGATAGAAAAACAGACCCAAAAAGGGACTATATAAGGGCGGGTTACTCTAAAAGGGTAAAGGGGAATTAATGTACACTAACCCTGAAAATAAAATGGAAAAATCTTACCAGAAAACTGCTTTTGAAAAACTTTTACCAGAGAGCCGGCAAAAACGCAAACTCGCAGCTAAGCAGCAAACGAGATCTGGGTAGTTAGCGCCTAGCATTGTGGGATACAGAGTTACCTTGAGCCAGTAAAAATAGCTCTCGGGCTTTGGTATAAGCCGAGTCAGAGCCGAGGATCGGCTCCGAACCCATCCAGCAAGAATGAAGGCGAGATTGACAACTTAACATGGTGTTTTTTACATCTATGGTAACCAGAAAGGCTCATGACAAATCACAGGAAGAAGACTGGCATGAAAACATCTTGAATTTTGGAATTCTTAGGAAAGTCTTTAGGACTGATGCATCCAAAACTGATATCCAGATAATGTGGAGCTAATTATACAATTCCCTGATAAAATAGCTCTTGTAAGACTGGCTAAACCAGATTTTTTTTTTACTTTGGGGAACCTGGGGAATTATGGAAGAAACTGTGGGAGTTGAGGGAGTTTCAATTCTGCTTGTATCCTTTATGGATTATTCTAAATATTCATCTGTCTGATGTTATCAAGCTGCAAAGTGGCAGAGACTGATAGACCTTCCCCAAAAGAAAAGCTAAGGGCTGGCCAAGGAGCTGATGATGCAAACATATCCATATTCACAATTATGAAGACTTGTCAATAAAGATCTTTTAAATGCTTTGAAATCTGATTTAGTTTTTTCCTGCCACTTCTTTTTATTGAATCCTTTACCATTTTGCTGTGACTTTTGGCCTTTGTGAAAGAATGGTCTAGCTTTAGATGGACAACTTCTCTAAAATGTTGGCACAAGAGATATAAAAATAAAAGTTAATTACTTACCATAATAATAGATTTGTGTTGCCTGCTTCAATCTTTCCTCAAAGGACGGGTCTTCAGATCCTTCCTCAGATTCTACTTCAGTCACTCTAGACTTTGGATCCAAAGTGCAGGCTTCCTCCCTCACCCATAATCCCCTCCTGTCTTCAACAATAGCTCAGACTGAGTTTGCCAACAAACTTATAATGGACAGGATCCGCTCCATAACAACCAGACTCCTTAAATGCAAACTCTGCTTATGTTCTGTTCTGGAGCTTAAAGAGTATATGAATATACCCAGGAGACAGGTCATGCCATCATACCAGAAACCAATAAAAGCTGACTTCCAAAGTAATGGAATGTGGAAGGAGGGCAGGAAGTTGAGGAAGGACAGAAGCAGACAATGTTATGGTAAGTACAGAACTTTTATATCTGATGTTTCTTCCATTCATTCCTCAATGGATGGGAAAGAGTTCCCAGCTAATGAACTGTTGGGGTGGTCTCATAGAAGGATATTCCATAGGGTAGCTGAACCAAAAGCAGACCTATTTCTGGATAGCAAATCCAATCGATAATAAGAAATGAAGCTATGAACATTGGACTAAGTGGCAGCATCGCAAATATCTCAGTAGAGGCCCTTGAAAAGAAGCCACTAGAATTACACACACATCTAGTCAAATGAGCATTGATGGGTTTGAGAAAGTTGAGGAGCTTCTCTTTGTATACATACAAGAAAGATGCAGTCAGATAACCATCTAGATAAAAGTCACTCTAGAAACTCCTTATCTCAGTTTGGCTTTTGAGAAAGAGACAAACAGTTGATCAGACTTTTTAATATCCTTGGCATGGTGGAGAATGAAATGGAGTTGACACTGCACATCCAACAGGTGAGGCATGTGCTGCTCTTTGTTGGTTAAATTCGGGAAGAAAATTGGTATATTAATAGATTGGTTTAGTAAAGTCTCAGTAGCTACTTTAGGAATGACTGAAGTGTTTGTCTGCAAAGATACCATATCTTCATGAAAAATAAGGTAAGGTGGTTTCCAGTACAGGACCTGTAGTTCTGATGCTCATTGGGCTGAAGTGATTGCCACCATAAACAATGTTTTCCAAGCCAGAGATTTAATTTCCACCTTGGATGGAAGTTCAAAAGGGGATTTAGTTATAGATTGTAGTATAATGGGAATATGCCAAGGAGGAGTGTGATCCTTAAAGGGGGGGGGGGCTAAGAAAGAAAGTGCATTTTAAGATGGCCTTGGATAATCTAAGAGAGGTGATGGATGACTGTTTTTCCCCAGGATGAAAATTTGAAATGGCAGCTAGCTGGACTTTTACAGTAGAGCCGCTGGCCTCTTTGTGAAAAAGGGAAGCCAGAAAGTCTAAAACAGTCACAAGAAGAGCCAAGAAAGAATGTAGATTCTGTTAAGAGGTCCAAATAGAAAACATTTTCCATTTGCTTTTGTAAATCTTTCTGGTAGATTGTCTTTGGGATGATGTAAGATTGTGGATTACAGTGGAAGAAAGCCTGGACTGACTAGCCATCACTGGAAGTGGAGAAACCAAATGGTTAACTTGAGGGCCTGAATGTCTGAGTGAGGCCTACCGGATGGGTGAGAGAGAAGACACCCAAGGGGGAGGTCTGCTAAATGAGGCCAGAGGAAGGGCAACCACCCCTATCAAGAACAGAAAGTGGCAATAAGGATGACCAAGATCTTCCTCACCAAAGCTTTCCACCAAAATATGGGGATGAGACAGTTGTTGTGTGTCTTTCGGCTTATCCCGGTTAGGTGTCACCACAGTGGAATTCCGGTCCGCTAATGTTTGGTACTGGATTTTTACATGCCGAGTTACCAGCCCTGATGCACAACCTTCAATGAAGGCACGCCCATTCACACAGCCTCCACACGGAAGACGCTCTAGCTGAGAATCGAACGGGACAACATCTTGCTGTGAGGCGACAACGCTACTGCAGCACCAGTACCACGGGTATATGAGGAAAAACATACAAGAGTTTGGGAGGGGGATGTGGGTCAGAGAATCCCTCAGTGACCTCCCCCTTTTGGGGGAAATAGGGCAAAATATCTGCTGCATTTTGTGATGTGGGGGGAGAATCAAAGACATAGCAGCATGGCTGACCTCAGCTACAGAAAATCTACTCTGCCACCTTTGGATTGAAGGACTCATGAAGTAAAAGGATAAACTTGCTCAAACTGTCACCAGAACATTATATTTCCCCAGGATGTGCATTGCTATCAGAAAGTGATTGGAAGACATCACCCATTGCACATAATGGATAGGAAACTGTTCCTCCCATTCATCAGTGTACTAGACTACCCAAATGTTGTCCATCTGAATGGATATCATTCCTAGAGGAAGGGCATCCTGAAAGGCCTGCAATGCTAGGAGGACTGCCCTCATCTCCAAAACACTGATGTGAAGACTGACCTCAGTGGGGACCATATGCCTTTGACAGTCTTTCCCATGTAATGATCCCACTTAGCACAGCTGGGAAGCATCCGTGGTCACCATGGCCTTGGGAGAAGGGGGGACAAATGGGCAGCACTGGGATACTTTCAGGTCCTCAAGCCGCTATCATATTTGTGTCCTGCAAACATCTGTTAGTCAGATTCAGAAACCCATAGGTTGATGTCCGATGGATTATTATACTTAAAGTGTCCACTGGAGAACCTCATGGGGTACCTGGCTAGGAGGACCAAGGTAATGGAGACAACTATAGATCCTAGTAGCTAAAGAAACAGTTTCACAGGTGGCTTCTGGCAGGAAGAGATTGTTGATGCTTGGCTGTGTAAGGAGGCCAACCTATTCTACGGAAGTTTCACAATCTGACATGTTCTTTCCAGGTGAGCACCATAAACTCTTATCTTCTAAACTGTGAGATACCTGGAGTTGTCTATGTTCACTGTGACATTCAGTTGCGAGCAAAGGTGGAGCAAGAAGTCCCTGGTATGGATGAGAAGATTCCTGGCAAGAGCAGAAATAAGCCAATAATACAGGTACATTAAGAACCCTTTCAGTCTGATTTGAGCTGCGACTACTGCCATACACTTGGTTAAAACCTGGGGGGTGGGGGGCTGTGGTGAGACAAAAGGGCAGGGCTCTCAATTGAAAATGACTGGCTCCCAGCCAAAAGTGGAGATGCCTTCAGGATTACCTGTCCGTCATAACATGGTAGCACATATTCTGAAGGACAATCAAACAGACTCAATCATCCTTCCTCAACAAGGGGTGGATGGACTGTATCATGACCATTAAAAACGTTGTCTGACATACTGGCTGTGATGACTGAGGTCTAATATTGGCCTGAGGTCCTCATTCTTTTCTTGGAATAAAAAAAAATCCTGAATAAGTTCCGAATCTGTGCTGGTCTGGTGAGACCTCCTGGACGAATTTCTGGTCCAGCAGCTTTTTTATTTCTAAAAGCTTTTCTTTGGCTGGGTAAAATGTTGGGAAACTTTTTTTTGATGGGGGAGGAGGAAAGAAAAAGGGAATAGAATAACTCTGGTTATAATCTTCTGCACCCACATATCTTCAGGGATGAATGTCCATGTCTTGGAGTACAGAGACAAACACCCAACAAATGCCTTCAGACAGCAGCGGTCAGGCAACTGCTCAGGAGCACTAGTAAGGCTTGATCTTGCAGAACTCCTCTATCTCTGGGAGACAGACATCCAACATTAGAATTTCCTCCTCTGCCATAGGGGTGGGGATTCTATCAACAGGACTGTCCAGAGAGAACTTTTGGGACTTCCAGAACCACAGTTTCCCATCTCCTTTCTGGGTTTCTAGACAAGGACCTCTGGGGTGTAGAAAACTATATTCCCATAGCAGAAAGTGTTTTTGCTCCTAGAGAGTGTGTCCTTGATTTTTCGTCTAAAAAAAAAAAAAAAAAAAAAAAAGAGTCAAACCATCAAAAGGGACATTGGCAAAGGATGTTTTGAAGTGCACCTCAAAGTCACGCAAATGCATCCAAGCATGTCTCCTGATGGCAATGTCTGAAACTGCAGCTCTTGAAGCTCTCTCAGTCACACTGGAAATTAGATGCATCAAGACTTTGGAAAGGGACTGTAACATGGCCAGCTGTGAGTCCACCATTTTCTTGTCCTCTGCTGATATCTACCCTGAGAGAGATTTTGAAAGCTCCTTTGTCAGATCTCTCTGAAAACTTGTCACAGGTGTCATGTAGTTCAGTGCCCTCAGTGTAAAAGTTGCTGAAGCATAAACCTGCTTCCTAAAACCTGTCTGATGCCCTAAACTCCCAGTTAAGGGAATGGACAGAGGAGCTCTCCTTGGCCAGCTCCTTTTTTGTCGCTGCCACTACCACCACCACAGAATCAACCACTGGACCCTTTCCCCAATGTGGGAGATCTTTACATAAGACTATAAATTTGTCCAGCTTGTGTGGGACAGGTTCAACTACATTCTGTCCCCTCCATGCCTGCTTTGAGAGCAAGTCAACCATCTCGTCTGCTTGACAGACCACCCAAGAAGTAGCTGGGCTGGATCTCAATTTCTTGAGAAATACCGACTCCTCCTGGAAGGGGGCTTCAGAAGACCATCCGCTTGTCTGTCTCAAAAGTTCAAGACTCTCTCAGAATGAAAAGTCCTCTAGTCGTGATTTGGGGGACCTCCCCCACTTCATCAAAATCAGTGTCTTCAATTAGCAACTCCTGATAAAGTCCACGTGCCTCCTCTTGCAAGTAGGCGTCCAAGGAGTGTCTGTGCTAGGATGCTCCGGACAGGACTCAGAAGATGAATGGGAGTCCTGGATATGGACCATCTCAAGGTTAGACAGAACCAGCTGTTCCAAGTTGATAGGAAGAGTAGGATCAGGCCTTAAGGACTTCTGACAGAGGATGGACAGAGCCAAGTTTGTAAAAGAAGTTTGCTCACCAGGAATGGATAGCAATCTCTAGATGGTCTCGAAAGATGAAGATGAGGGAAAGCCCAAAACCACCCCAGATGACGCCAAGGCATCTAAACCAGGTTATTCCTGATACCAATTCTGTTATGCTCCAAAGCCGACACCAGAGCTGAGTTATCTACCACCAAAGCTCTGAGAGGCAGGGATGGCTCCAACAACTTCAGAGCCCATCCCCTACCCCAGGATCTGGTGCCAATGCTTTGGCTCCAAGATACTTCCAGATTTGAGGCACTTGGAACTAGTCAGATCAGAAATATTGCCAGGCTGGAAGATGACCAAGTCTTCGGCTCTAACAAGGACAACTCCTTTCATAAACTCAGATCTACTGGTCCCAAGTCAGGTGGGTAGGTTGGGGAAAGGAGGGCCACAGGAAGAGTGGAAGGACTGAAGCTCACTGGTCCAACAAGGGTTGAAGTCAGAAGAACCCCAAACTGGATTTGGTTCCTTAGGAACTTCCTCATCATTCGATCCACATCTGCTTATGAAAGGCCTCGGGTAGATCAGACAGATTTGATGAATGAGGAGATAGAAGAAGGTCTGGAGGAGCAATGCACTGGCATCTCCTGTAGGAGAGGGAAGTACACTTTAGGAGAGACTGGCTCCCAGGAAAATCTTGGCTCTGGCACTGGTAGAGTATGAGATCTGATAACAATCAGATACAACACAGGTGTCGGATCTGACAGTCTTGGAAGCTGGAGCCGTGGAAGCAAATGAACAGGAGAAGCAGTCAGTGGAATACTTGTTAACCTCTTTGACTTGCTCCTTGGAGTTTTCACTATGTTTCTCCCCTTTATGTTTTTTTCTGAAGGCTTCTTGGCATACCAGCAAGCTGAAGAAAAAGAAGACAGAGATTGGTACAAATCTCCCACTGGGGCTGGGAGAAGTCCTATCAGAACCAACTTATCCCAACATTTAATAATGGCCGTCTAGCCAAAAGCAATGAAAACGGAGCACTCTTCACCAAGATGAGCTGTGCCAAGACAATAAACACATCTTGAATTATGGATCTTGTAGTAACAGGCCACACATTTCTTGAAACCAGAGGGTTTCTCAGCCATCCTCTAGAGAAAAACATAAAAACCACAAGAACAGTAACAAGCATGACACTAACACTAAAAGGCTACCCTAAGGATTTAAAAGGTCTGTAAAACTACACAAAAAGAAATAAAAAAATCCCCAAACTACACACAAATTCACTAATGCTCAGAAAGGACCGACAATGGTACTAAAGAAAGGAAAGTAAAACTTTTTTTAACAGGTAAGGACAGACTTCAGCAAAAACTATGGAGAAAGGAAGGGAAAACTAATTAGCAAAGGCATATCACCAAAAAAAAAAGTTAAGTTATTTAGCTAAGTTGAAACTGAACAAAAGGGACCACATTGGTGATGAACAAGCGTCAAATGAGATATGAGATAATGCTGGGGACAGGATGGGATTATGAGTAAGGGGAGGACCCTGAGCTTTGAATCCAAACTCTAGAGTGGCTGAAGTCAGATCTGAGAATGTATCCGAAGACCCAGCTATTGAGGAACAGATGGAAGAGACATCATATTATTGTTTAAAGTCTTGCATGATTTTTACCTTTCTCTTGCAAATTCTTAAAAATTCCCACACGTGATGGACCAAAAAGATAGTCTTTGTCCAGAGGTGCATCCAGTAACTTAGCTTTAAGATCGTCATGCAAGGATTGTAATTGTAGCCATGAAAACCTTCTGAAAGCAGATCCTGTAGCTGCTAACTTAGCAGAAGCATCATAGCTATACTTTATTAAACGTCTTGTCACTTGTGTGGCAGAATTCAGCAAAGACAATAAGGAGGATTTGTTATCCAGGTCAGGTTTGTCTGAAATTAGTTTGTTTATGTTATCAAAAACAGACAACAGATTCCTGGATATGTGGATATGGTAGTTTATGACAAGGAAAAAAAGAGTATCAGAGGTGCACACTTTCTTCCAGTATATATTCACAGCCCTACTGTCCTTGTCATTAGGCTAGGCATTAGTAGAGGGCAGGAGTTTAGATGCTTTGTCAGAGTCAATTGAAATCACAGAAGGGTCTGAGGAATGATTTTTGTACAAAAATGTTATGAGAATCTGGGACTTTCTAAAAGCTATATATTTTTTAGGATCATGTGACTGTGACTTGGAAGGTATCCTGCAAATTATCCAGTACAGGAGGAATGACTGAAAGCTTTGGGACATTCATGTTTAACAAGTCATAGTATCTCATTTGTACTTCAAACACATGGTGCCCTTCCCATTGGAAGTGTGACATCTATTTTTCAAATAGTGTCACCAAAACAAATTTCCTCCAAAGGAGAGCCACAGGTACGTGTTTTTTCATCCTCTGACTCATATCCTGTAGAACAATGGATCTGTGAAGAATAACCAAACATTCTACATCCAAATATGAAGAATCCTTCTCTTCACTTTCTGAAGAGAAGAAGAGGGAGTGGAAAGAAACTGAGGGGCTTTCAATGACCTATGAGCTTTGAAAAGCCCTTGAGAAAAAGTATATCATTTCTGCTGTGGATCATATGGAGAAAGGGTAACAGGAGGGGAACTATGTATTGTTTTTTGCTTCCTGTTTTTAGTAGTGTCAACAAAAATAATACGAGGTACGTCAGTTTACTGATGTATCTCAAATAATGGTATCAGGGATGTCCTCTTAGAAAAGAATCTTTTGCAATGCCACCTTGTCCTCAGAAATCACCAGCTGGGTTTCCCCATTTGTAGCCTTGCTGGATGTCTGAATTGTCAGATGGAACATGACTGCAAGCTGCTTCCCGTTGGCCTTTAGAGGGGTCATGACAGTGGAAGCAGAAAAAGAAGCTACCAGTCTGCAGGCTGATCATGTGACTTGACAGAGACATCCAACTCTGACCAGATAACCAAAACCTCTTAAGGTACAGATTTCTTAGCTTTCTTTTGTGGCTGCTGAAAATGTCTGAAAGAGATGACTCAGAGGTCATCTTGCCTAATGAAAGTTCTTCAAGTCTTTGGCTTTCTAATAAAACTTAAGAAATGCTAACTGACTTCTAATAGTTTTTGTGTCTTTCGGCTTTTCCCGGTTAGGGATCGCCACAGCGGAACTCCGGTCCGCTAATGATTGGTAGTTGATTTTTACGTGTCGAGTTACCAGCCTTGATGCACAACCTTCAACGAAGGTACGCCCATTCACGCATGTCTCCACGCAGAAGACGCTCTAGCTGAGAATCGAACCGGACAGCATCTTACTGTGAGGCGACAACGCTACCGCAGCACCACTATTAGGGACAAATAACTTATAAATGGAGCACTCCCTAAAGTTACACAAGGCAAAAAGCAAAAAAAGCATTACGTTTTATTATCTTTGCAGGGATACTGCCTAATGCAGTCACATTTACCTCTCTTTGCTAACATGAAAAAAAATGACAAAAATTAAACATATAATTATACACGGATTGTAGGTTGGCCATATGGTGTGACAGGAAGGTTGCCAAGCTTTGGCATACTGGCTGGAAGTACTGTATCCTTGGCAGGATACTTCAACAGTAATTAAATAAAGGACATATTAAGATATTTCTACCAACTGTACATCATGTTTCTGGGTTAAGGAGCCATATCACTTTATAAGAAGACTTAACCATGAGATTTTGTTTGTGATTCACCTTGCTGTCTGAGGGGTAGGGTTTGTCACTCCAAACACCTACATATTTAAGCTGTTCACCTTCTTCAATTATTTGGCCACTGGGGTCTTAACATAGGCAAAAGAAAAAAAGATAACTATCAAAAGATTTTGAGGGACTCCAAGCAGCGGAGTTATTTTGTTTTGTTTTTTTTTTTTGTTGTTGTTAAGCATAGTTTAAGTTTTAGCATAGTTTTAGATATCCTTAGCAAGATACATTTCTGCTACTACAACAACGATCAAATAATGAACATATAATGACCTTCATGCTAGAAATGAATAAGCTGAATAAGTGAAAAACAAGTTTTCTTACTTACACAAAATCTTAGGCAAAATAAAATTCTGAAAACTAACAGTGTAGACTGGGGCAATTGTCTTCTGACCATCTAGGAAGGAAGAACTGAAGAGCGATAGACAACTGATGCCAGACAGAAGGGTGAGGGCTCCAGACAGCCTGGAAATATACCTGTGGTATCAGTTTTAAAGGTTTGATAGGCCTGTTATCTGATCCATGAAAAGTGTGCTTTATGTAAACGAAAGTTATGTATTGACTATGACAATAGATCCATGTTGTCTGATTTTCATCCAGTTCAACATATGGGTTGTCGGATACGACAGGATCCCACCACTACATCAGTTTCAAAGCTTCCATGGTTCAGAGTTCTGACTCCTCCCCTACCCATAATTTCTTGAATTCCACTCTAGTACCTAAGATCAAGTTCTCCCCCTACAGTACAAATGAGATATAATTATGAAAATATATTAGAAGGTATAAAACCAAGTACAGAGAAGGAGACAGGGGAAAGAGTCAGACAGAACTTTTCACAGACAGGTTGCTGTATAACCACCACTCACTCATCTAAAATCATACTTGTCAATTTGGTATGGGGTCAGGAGGGAGGGAGGGAGGTTGAATTGTATGAAAATTAGACAATGTGGATCTATTGTTATGGCCAGTGCATAACTTTCATATCCAATGTTGTCTACTTTCAACTGATTCAATATATGGGAGAGATTCCCAAGCTGTCTTTCTGGGTGGTATCATGGAAGGACGTTCATGAAGAAGGTGGAACCAAAGGAAGAGTGAGATCTAGATTAGACATCCACCTTATTTTAATGGGACACAAAGATATGGACTGTGGACGAGGTTGCTACTGCACAAATAGCATCAATGGGAAATCTGCTTGAAAATACCGTTGAGGTATTATTGAATGAGCTCTTAGTCTAGATTCATGATACAAACCCATCTTGTTATAGACAAAAGAGATGCACTCTGAAAACCATTGTGAGAGTGTAACTTTGGCAACTGTGTTGCCAAGTTTTGGTTTTGAAAAAACAATAAATAAATGATCAGACTTTCTGAATTGCTTTGTTCAATAAAGATAGAACCTGAGCTGGCAATGAACATCTAACATGTGCAAGGTGTACTCCCCCTTTGTTTGAGTATCTGAAGAAAAATACTGGTAAATGTATAGACTGATTAAAGTTTGTCTCAGATGCCACCTTTGGGAAAAATGATGCATTAGTTCTCAAAGAAACTCTTGTCCTTATAGAAAATCAAATTGGGTTTGCATGAGACTGCCTGTAATCCCAAAATCCTTCTGGCTGACGTGACTACTACTAGAAAAACTGTTTTCCAAGTTGCATATCTAATATCCATGTAGCCGCAGGTTCAAAAGGGGGATTGAGTTAGAGCTTGAAGCATGAAGGTGATGTCCCAAGGGGGTGGGGGTTGGGTCTCTAATGGGAGGACGTAAAAGAAATGCCCCTCTTAAAAGTTTTTAGAGATCCTCAAGGAAGTTATAGAATTGTGACTGTATCCAACATTAAAATTAAAAATTGCTGCCATTTCAACTTGAGGGTAGAGTAACTAGAGCTTTTGTCAAAAATTCTGAAAAAAATTCCAAGATGGATGGTTTGGCTGCAGAAAATAGGTCAAAACCCTTGGAAAATGCACAAATAGAAAATCTTTTCCACTTGCTGTAATACACCTTTTTTGTAGTTTGTTTCTGGGAAGCTGATCTAATCCTAACAACTGCAGTTGGAATCCTGGCATCTCTGGCTGCAGCTAAAACTGGAGAAACCAGGCAGTTAGCTTCAAGGTGCCCTGATACTGGGAAGTTAATCCAGATGGGTGAGAGAGAAGATTTGGATACTGATCTAGCACCCATGTTGTCCATCTGTATGGAAATTACAACCTTGGGAGGACATCCTGAAATGTCTGCAGTGCTAGGAGGACTGCCCTCATCTCCAAGACACTGATGCCCACTGCAGAGAGAGTCGTACAATGTGGGAAAAGCATAAGGGAATCTTGGGGGCCAATTGGGGACCAGACCATCTCTCAGTGACTGACCCTGTGGAGGGATCAGGGCAAAGCAACTGCTGTAAGTTTGGCCCCAGTGATAAAAGATCAAGGATGTCAATGTTGGACTGAGAGAACACTCATGAGGGATTAGAATAGCCCTGCTCAATGTGGGAAAAGCATAAGGGAATCTTGGGGGCCAATTGGGGACCAGACCATCTCTCAGTGACTGACCCTGTGGAGGGATCAGGGCAAAGCAACTGCTGCAAGTTTGGCCCCAGTGATAAAAGATCAAGGATGTCAATGTTGGACTGAGAGAACACTCATGAGGGATTAGAATAGCCCTGCTCAATGTATCTGTCAAAATACTGGATGACCCTGGGATATGTGGTGTGAAGACATTGCCCACTGTCAAACTCTCATGGGCTCTCGACACAGAGATTAAAAGCATGTTCCTCCTTGTTTGCTGATGTACCACATCACTGCCATGTTGTCCATCTGTATGGAAATCACAACCTTGGGAGGACATCCTGAAATGTCTGCAGTGCTAGGAGGACTGCCCTCATCTCCAAGACACTGATGCCCACTGCGGAGAGAGTTGTACCATCCTGCTGGCTCCTGGTAAGTGTATCTTTGACTTTATCTCCAAAAAGCATGGAGCCATTGATGATGGATGTTTTAAAGCCTTCCACAAAATCACAAAGATGTAGACATGTTGGTGTATGGCAGTACCTGTGTCTGCCACTCTAGATGAGGCATCAGCTGCATTAGACTGCAGTGGCATGCCAGCATTAAAAGTTGACTGTAGTGTAAAAAGCTGGGAGTCCACTTTCTTCAGAACATCTGCAGACAATACTCCAGAGAGAGAGACTTAGGGAGTTCCTTAGTCATGTCTCTCTGGAATATGGTAACAAGGACCAAGTATTTCAGCGATCTAAGGACAAATGACACTGAAGCACAAGTTAATTTCCCAAATCTGTCCAACTCCCTACACTCCCTGCTAGGAGGATGAAGAGGAACTTTCTTCAGATAATTTCTTTTTGGTAGCTGTTGTTATGAACATAGAATCCACTGGTGGACCATTGCTCCAATGTTTCTTATACTTTGGAGCTTCTAAAATTTTGTCTGTTTTCTTGGAACTGGATCGACCACATCAGGGTCCTTCCCAGCCTGCTGTGCCATGAAGTCAGTGACGGGATGAACAGGTGGTACAACCCAGGACAATTCTGAGTAGGAAGCAAAGGCTTCCAGAAACACAGATTCATCTGGTAAGAGATCTTCAGTGGATCATTCCCCTCTCTGTTTCATGAGGTCAAGGATTTCACTGAAATGTGACATCTTCTGAGGGGGGATCAGGGGAAAGGCCACAAAAGTACCACATGAAGAGGATCCTAGGACTTAAACACATGTCCTACACGGACAAACTCAAAAAACTCCAGTTATTATTCTCTGTCTCATATCGTCTACTAAGAAGCGATCTCTGCTTTACTTACAAAACCATGCCTGACCCAGCTCTGTTAGAAATACTACATCTAAAGAAATCCCAATCCCTCCACACCACACACTCCAGAAACCTCAACCTCATTACAGCAATTAACAGAACATGCTGGAGGGACAGGTTCATAATGCAGAGACTGCCCAAGCTCTGGAATAGACTTCCCATACTTGTCAAACAGAGCACCTCACTGGCCCTCTTCAAGAGAAATCTTGATGAGTGGATGGGGAATAGAAAGCCGGGATCACTCCAGTGGCTCTACTTGATAGAGGCACTGGGAACTAGTGTCAGGCGGCATGATGCCAGGGCACTTCTTGTAAAGGCTTGTAAAGGCTCCAGGGCCATTAGCCTAATACACACCTATGAACCTTTCACCTTCATACAAATCTGTATCCTCAGTAAAAATCAAGAGATGAGTCTACGTGCTTCCACTTGCACATCTGTTTCTTATGAACTGGTTCTGTTGGGAGGTAAGAAGGTTCAGAATCAGAATGGGAGCAAATGCAGCATGTGGTATCAGAAGCCTGTGGTGCTGACTGTCTGTGTCTGGCAAGATGATGAGAAAAAGAGGAAGAAGTAGAGCTGGGGTTTGGGTCGATCCAACAGGATGAAAACCCCTTCTCTTATGGCATGGTCTAGACAGTTTCACAAGTCTCGAAGGCAGAGGCTGCTATCAGAACTAAGGGTCTCCTGTGATCCAAACAAGAAACAAAACCATCAAAATGACTAGCACCCACCCCAAAGCTGATCTTGGGCCCAAGGTGTCTACTGCTGATGCCCTGAGAGGGAGGTAAAGCTCTGGAAAACCTCAGTGTCGAACCAACCCCTCAAAACTCTGCACTGATGCTTCAGCTCTGAGTCTCTTCTTGATCCAAATATAACATTGCCAAAAGAGACAGGAAATCTGCCAGTGATGAAATAGATGGTACTCTCAGTTCCAACAAACACGCTCAGGAGTCAGCTGGATCTAGGACACTTGAATTATAGAGCCAACTGGGATGAGAAAAATGGAGCGATAGCTTGTCCAGCAGTCAGTACCATCCCTGGAGATGGTACTGAATGAACTCTAAGCTGGATTTGCATCCTCAGACATTTTCTCATCATCCTGTTGACTTCCTGTTCTGTAAAGTTGTGAGATGATTGAGCAGAAGATGCCACCAACAATGGTCTGGAATACCTTCTTTCCTGAAGGACTGGCGAGTGCAAGCTCAGACTCACCAGTTTTGGTGAGAACTGGGGTGGAGGAGACACAGGACAGATCCATGAAGCTCTTGCCCCTGACTTACGAGTGCATTTTGGATCTGGCCCAACCGGCACTGTCAGGTCTGGTTTCCCTGACTGAGGCTTATCCTTTTCTTTTTCTTTTTGTTGGCCTTCCTTTTATTTATTTTTGTTCTTCCCTTTCTCTTGGGACTTTTCTCTGGATTTGGACATGTGTGACTTTTTGGCTGGAGAAGCAGAAGAGAACGATCCCATAAGAGATGGCCCTGTCTGTGGTGGGAGAAGTCCTTTAACAATACGTTTATTGCTCCTAGTTTGTAATGCCTTCGAGTTAAAGGAGGCACACAACTAGAAGTCAGTATCTAAACAGGAAGTGCCCAAGCAGTAAACACACAAAGTGTGGGGGTCTTGAGGGGGAATTTATGCCACACTCAGAACATTCTTCAAAGCTTTCTGAGTCTGCTATCTAAAGGAAGGACTAAAGCCTATCAACAAATCTATCAATCAGTTCTAGACTAAGAAACCCACAGACACACTCACAACTATACACCTAAGAATATTAAACTATAGGTATAAGAACTAATAATTAAACAATGCTCTAAGTTAAAAACATAAACTATAAACTATTAACTATACAGTTATTGTTGTTGTTGCGTCTTTTGGCTTTTTGGTTAGGGGTTGCCACAGCGGAACTCTGGTCCGCTAATGATTGGCAGTTGATTTTTACGTGCCGAGTTGCCAGCCCTGACGCACAACCTTCAACGAAGGTACGCCCATTCATGCATGTCTCCACGCAGAAGGCGCTCTATCTGAGAATTGAACAAGACAACGTCTTACTGTGAGGTGACAACGGCTGTAGTTACAGTTATAAATATTTAGCACATATACTGTATAGTTAAACTATTAACTATACAGTATATATGCTAAATATTTATAACTGTAACTACAGCTATAACTATAAATATAACTATTACAGTTTAAATTGGTTAGCTACCTAACTCATACAAAGAATATTATCTCATTACTAAGGGTTTTGCATCCAGGAAGAAAGAGGTCATTGTTTCCTTCTACTCTTCCTTCATTAGGCCAATCACTGAGTACAATGCCCATTTGGCATGTACCTCACTAAACACCTGCAACAACTGGAGAGGCCACACAAGTACCTCACAAATAGGATCCTAGGCCTTAAACATCTGTCCTATATGGTCAGACTCAAAAAACTCCAACTATTCCCTGTCTCATATCACCTACTTAGAGGCGATCTCTGACTTACAAAAGCCATGTCTGACCCAGCTCCGTTAGAAATGCTACATCTAAAGAAATCCCAATCCCTCTGCACCACACACTCCAGAGACCTCAACCTCATTATCACAATCAACAGAACATGCTGGAGGGACAGGCTCATAACCCAGAGATTGCCCATGCTATGGAATAGACTTCCCATACATGACAAGCAGAGCACCTCACTGGCCCTCTTCAAGAGAAATCTTGATGAGTGGATGAGAAATAGAAAATTCACCCCAGGGATCACTCCAGTAGCTTTACTCGACAGAGGCACTGGGAACTAAGGTCGGGTGGCATGATGCCGGGGTAATCCTATGGGCTAGGCTTGTAAAGGCTCCAGGGCCATTAGCCTAGTACACACCTATGAACCTAGTATAACAATCTTAGAGAAAAAAATATCTTGGAAGGAGAAGGAGAAATTACAAACTTCCACCGAAGGATATGAACATAGGAGACCCCTGCAAAACATCTGAAGTCTTCAGGTGCCAAACAAGATCTGAGGTACTTGGGTGGTGTGCAGGAAATTATGGGAGGAATCAGAGCCTTGAAACCATATAAGCTTAAAATTGGTGTCGAGGTTGGAGCCCATCAGATCCGACAACCCATTTGTTAAATCAGGCGAAAATAGTCAACACTTGATTAGTAGGATTCTTGTTGGTTTACTTAATCTCAGATTCACTGGTTTATAAAACAATTTTACCTGATAAAGATGTGAAGACTAATCAACCATACTGAAGCAATGAGGGCAAACAGAAGATAAGTATCTATGGCATTTTCTGTAATATACATTTTAAGACCAACTCATAATTCTATTATAAAAAGGAAAGCACAGATATTCTACAGCTTTTATGTAGTACTGTGATTAAAACAAGACAAAAATGGGTCGCTTAGGCTGTCTGCTAACAATTGTCATATTTCATACATTTTATAGCAAATAAAGGCCAGTTCTAATAGCAGAGCTTAAATTACTGTGAGAAAATGCAGTTCAGAAATATGTGGGAAATCAATGATTCAAAATACCTAGCAAGCACTCACAAAAAACAAACAAACAAAAATCCTGACAGACTCTGAACTCCTATCCATACCTGTCAACTGTCCACATTTTTGCAGACTATCCAGATTTTTGCCTCTTATTTTTTTGTCTGTTCCTCATAAAATGTATGGGTTTTCTGGTAAATCATTCAGGATTGAAGTCACTAGATAATACCAAACATCTGAGTTTCAGACTTCATATCCTTCAGAAAATACATGCTAATGCAAAACTTTTTATTTTAACAATTTTCTAAGTTTCTAATTTATAAAAATTGTAAAAATGTTCCTCCATTATTTTTGGCTTTAACTAGAGTTCTTGTGCTGACAGGTATGATCCTACCTCATGAAAAATCTCACAGATGACAACCCATCTTGCAGTTTACTGTTTTGAAAACCTCTGATGTGGTTGACTGAAAATATTTTGTAGTTTTGCTCTGATGATGTTATGCATTAGTTTTCCATCTAGTTTTTAGTAATTATTTTTTGCAAGACTTACAGGCAATGGGATATATTAATTTTATCATCTAAAATACATGAAGGTTATATACTTTCCCTAGCTTTATCAGGTTGTTGACTCCTCTCCCCTGAGCCATAGCTGGCTCATCTAGTAGCCGGTGCCATTCCCCAATCTGGCACCTCTCAACTATACACTGAGAAGCAAAAAAAAAATTGTTCCTATCAGGCTGGTGCTCAGGAGCCAACCACGTCCTGTTCAGTTTCTGTGCCCCTCAACTTCACGTTGAGGATAAAAAAAAAAGATTCTGCTTTAAATGCAGCTAGTGGCTTGCTACAACTTATACTAAACATGACAAGAAATGAATACTGGTACTAGACTACGATTGTTAAGAATCTCCCAATTACAACCCCTAACACTTTGCCTCGAGGCAGCTCCCCCCATCACCCTACTTTAGCCACGCTACTGCCTCTCCCCTCACCCATAATGGTTAGTAAACAAGTTTGCTCTCCAGATCTCCATCACGTTTGCTCTCCAGATCTCCATTATCCTGCACTGATGTTTAGCAGCAACAAAAAGCTACATAGCACAATGTGATATAACATCACAAAATATCTCTCTAGACTGTCTGGGCTAAGGTATGGGGAAGAAAGTGGCTATACTGAAAAGGATGCACCTACTCATCTATATCTGATGATATGGTAAGTATGTACTTTTTTTCTGTCTAAGAAAAGGAGGACCAGTCTCAAACCATTAAAACAGAAATACAATTTTATACTTCTAGGTGGTCTTCATGGAATGACTGAAGCTCCATAGGAAGACTTAAATCTACTTTCAAATTCAAATTGGTTTGTCTGGCTAAAGTGTTCAGATGAGTCCATACATCAGCTGCAAAAAGTACAGTTTTGTACCTACCATAAATGTAGATGTTCGAGTGCTAATACAGCTGCAGTCATAACAGATGGGTTCTCCTGCCGTCAGGCGGGTCCTCGGTTGGCCGAATTCCAAAGTCTAGGTCCGGCGTCGGTTGTCGTCGCTTCTTCCCTGACGTCAGTGCGACAGGGGTATAAAAGAACCAGCCGACGCCATTTTCTTCAGTTTTTCTTGCCCCAGATGTCAGGTGCCCCAGAAGGAAGGCAATACATAAAATTATGAAGTAATGCAATGCAATATAATCAAAAAACAGTAGTTGCAAGCAAATACACCATAAAAGAATACCCCTAGAGGGGAAGGAGGGAGGGAAACCTGGACTGCAGCTGTATTAGCACTCGAACATCTACATTTATGGTAGGTACAAAACTGTACTATGTTCATCGTGCATACAGCTGCAGTCATAACAGATGGGTAGAATCCCAAAGCTAAGAAAGGGGTGGTAGGCACTAGGTGGAACTAGGAGGAGCCAAAATGCCCTGCAAGACTGCAGTGGCAAAGCCTGCTCTAGATTTGGAGTATAATGGTAGGTTGTAGTGTTTGGAGAAGGTATGCACAGAACTCCAAGTGGCTGCTTCCAAGATATCCTTGGTAGGAACTCCTCTGAGGAAGGCTGCAGAGGTGGCTGTGGCCCTGGTGGAATGAGTTCTAATGCCTGTAAGAACAGTTTTGCCATGAAAGGAATAGCAAAAGCGTATGCAGTGGGCTATCCATTTTGAGATTGTCTGCTTGGAAATTGGCTTTCCTGGAGCTCCTACCGCATAGGCCACAAAGAGCTGTTCTGATTTTCTGAAAGGCTTTGTTCTGTCCAAATAATAACACAGTTGCCTGTGGATGTCCAAGGAATGTAGTAATCTCTCCCCTTTGTTTTGAGGATTGGGATAAAAAGTAGGTAAATGTATGGCCTGATTTAAAGCTACCCTGGATACCACTTTAGGCATAAATGACGGGTTGGTTCGTAATGAAACTCTGTCCTGATGAAAGATGATAAAAGGCTGGATAGCCATGAGGGCCTGTAGTTCTGAAACTCTACGAGCTGAAGTGATAGCCAGAAGGAAAGCTGTTTTCCAGGACAAATATTGCAAATCTGATGAAGCAGCTGGCTCAAAAGGAGACAAAGTCAGTTTTTCCGGAATGAAATTTAGATCCCAAGCAGGTATTAAAAGAGGGTGAGAGAATAAAGGAGGATCAGTGTTGTATTCTGCAGAAATGGCTGAGGCATGGATTTTGATGGAGGAGAACAAAAGTCCATTGTTTAGCAGTTCAGCCAAATATTGTAGTATTTGAGGTAAATTCAGTTTTCCAGGGTTCTGGCCCTTTTTCTCATTCCAGACACAAAAACGTTTCCATTTTGCGGAGTAAGCTTGTCTAGTTGATGGCCTTCTGGCCTCCAAAATGACATCCTGCACCTCCTTGGAGAGTAGGGCCTGCTGTGATGCTAAGGAATCTTCCATGCGGCTAGATTGAGTGTTTTTAGCTGACTGTGAAGAGTTTTGAAGCTGTGCTGAGTCAGAAGAAGAGGCATTAGAGGCAGGGTCCATGGAAGGGAATGAGTCAGGCTCCTCAGGAGTGGGTACCAGTGTTGCCTTGGCCAGTCCGGAGCAATGAGGATCATCTTTGGTCTGTCTGCTCTGGACTTCAATAGGACTTTGGGCAGCAGAGGAAGAGGTGGGAAGGCATAAACTGTCATTGATGTCCAGCTGAAAGAGAGAGCGTCCACTCTCCAGGCCTTTGGGTGGAAGGTCCTCGAGCAGAATTTTGTCAATTGATGATTTTTGTGGGAGGCAAAGAGATCTATGTCTGGCCTTCCCCATTCTTGGATTATTTCTGTAAAAACTTTTGGATGCAACATCCATTCGTGTGGATCTGTCATATTCCTGCTTAGGTTGTCTGCCAGCATGTTTTCCTTGCCTGGCAAGTACTGTGCTTGTAGTTCCATTTGTAAGTCCATGGCCATGTTCCAAAGTGATATGGCCAGTCTGCATAGGGGATAGGAATGTGTTCCTCCCTGCTTGTTTATGTACCACATAACTGTGGTGTTGTCCGTTCTTATCAATAGTTGACCTGGTTGCAGAAGGTCCTTGAAAGCTAAAATAGCATTTATTACTGCTAGCATTTCTTTTTGATTGATGTGAAGGTGCTTTTCTTTTTGGGACCATTTGCCCTGAATGCACCGGTCTGTCATGTGCGCCCCCCAGGCGTAGTCCGAGGCGTCTGTTGTGATGACTTGATTTGCTTGAGGCTTGCTGAATGGAAGACCTGTGTTTGCTTGACATGCTTGAGCCCACCACAGAAATTCCTTTTGCAGACATGGAAGTAGTGGTATTATTGTTTCCAAACTGTGGCTGTGTTGAGACCATATGTTTTTTAGGTACCATTGTAGTTTTCTCATATGCAGCTTTGCACATGGGATTAGCAAGATGCAAGATGCCATGAATCCCAGAGCCTGCAGGATTTTCCTTGCAGTCAGCCTGGTGCAATTTGCCAGTGTTCTGAAATATTGAATTAGTTGCCCCTGCTTCTCTGACATGAGGTAGGCCATCTGGGTGTTTGTGTCCAAATTGGCACCCAGGAAAATTATATTTCAAGAGGGTATTAGCCTTGATTTCTCTTTGTTGACTGTGTATCCCAGAGAGTTTAATAACATTATTACATAAGCCAGATGTTTCAGAAGAATGTGCTTGCTGTCCGCTTGGATCAGGCAGTCATCCAAATAAGGGTATATTTGTATCCCTTGAAGTCTGCAGTAGGCAATTACTGATGCCAGGCATTTCGTGAATACTCTGGGCGCAGTAGATAAGCCAAAGGGCAATGCAGAGAATTGATAATGGGTTGAACCTGCAAGAAATCTGAGGTATCTTCTGCAATTTTGTCTGATTGGGACATGCAGGTATGCCTCCTTGAGGTCCAATGTTACCAGCCAAGACTCCTGGCCCAGCATGGGAAGAAGTTGCTGTACAGTGAGCATCTTGAATTTTGGTACGAGTAGGAATGTGTTTAGGATGGAAAGATCCAAAATAGGTCTCCAGTCTTTTCCCTTCCTTGGCACCAGAAATAGCCTGGAATAAAAACCTTGACCTTGTTCGTGTGTAGGTACCTCTTGAATAGCTTTCATGTTTATAAGATCTGAAATTTGCTTTTGTGCCTCTGCCCTTTGATTGTGTGGCAGTTTTGGCATGCCTCTCATGCCTATGCTGCCCGACTGAAAGAACTCCAGCTCTATTCAGTCGCTTACCGCTTGCTCAGAGGTGACCTTTGCCTAACATACAAGGCCATGTCAAACCCAGATTTGATAAATATGCTTCACCTCAAAAAATCTAGATCCATCAGAGCCACAAGGGCGGGAGACTTAAACCTCAACACGGCTATTAATAGGACGTGCTGGAGGGATAGATTCATCACCCAAAGACTCCCTATGCTGTGGAATAAAATCCCGGTACATGTGAGGCAGAGCACCTCGCTGGCCTTGTTCAAGAGAAATCTTGACCAATGGATGGGAGATCGCAGATATACCCCAGGGATTACCTCAGTGTCACTGCTCGACAGAGGCACAGCAAAATAATGGGTATAGTTCCCCATACTAAAGGGGTGGCGTAAGCCACAAAACGATGGGCTAGGCTTGTAAATGCCCTCGGGCAGATAGCCTAGTATGAACCTATGAACCTATGAACCTATGAAAGTGGAATTTGTAACCTCTGTTTATAATGTCCAGGATCCATTTGTCCTTTGTGACAACATGCCAATTTTTTGAGAATAGTGCCAGCTTTCCTCCTAAGGGGGCTGCCATTTGTGACCTGGTTGGCCTGCAAAGGGGAAAGTCATTGGGTTTGCTTTCTGAAAGATTGTGAGTTGTCCTCACCACCTCTTTGTGTAGGAGCTTGCCATTGTCTGCCTCTGTACGATCCTTGTGGTTGTCCTCTGCCCCTCGGGCGCCTGTATCTGCCTCTTTGGGGTCTGTCCATGGCAGGAAAGGACCAGTTTTTGGAAGGCCAATTTCTACTAAAACGTGGGGGTTGAACCTGCAGAAATTCTTTCACAGTTTGCATTGATTTAGCTTTTTCCTCCATTTTTCGTAATACTTCCTCAGCATTTGCCCCAAATAGTACATCCTTTTGAAGGGGGGCATCTAGTAATTTAGCTTTGACATGATCAGGCAAGGTTTGTTCCTTGAGCCAAGCATGCCTGCGTATGACTGAGCCTGTAACAGCAGCTCTACATGAGGCCTCTAGAGCATCAAAACCACATTGTAAGGTATGTTTACCCACTTGTTCTGCACTATGCATCAAATCCTGCAACTCCTTCAAGTCTGGTTGTTCAGGTTGTGACATTTTACTTTTCAATTGAGATAACAGAAACTGTTGGTATTTTAGCATATGAAACTGACAGTTTAAGGCCCTCATGGTTAAGGTAGCCGAGGTATATACCTTTTTTCCCCACCTTTCTAAGGATCTGGAATCTCTCTCGAAGGCAATGGATTTTTGGCAATGGAAGCCTTAACTCCCTTGGGTCCCTGTGAGATGGTTTCTAGGTCAGCAGCATGGCTTTTGTAAAGAAATTGGTGTGAGTCAGGAACCCTGTAGTACCTGTCAGGCTTAACTGGAGCTGGAGGTAGAGAGTCCGGGTTAAGGCAGGCCTCCGAGTAAACATCATCTAGGATGTCCAAGACAGGAGGTATAGCCAGAGGCCTGTGCTGGGGTAACAAAAGAAATTCCCTGAGCCTTTTCTTGGAATCTGAATAATCCTGGCCTTCCCAGTGGAAGTGTTCCCTTAAGGTATGCAAAGTTTCCCCAAATGAGAAATCCTCAGGGGGGGATACAGAAGGAATAGACTCCTCTGCATCAGAGTCTTCAAAAGGGGAGTAAGCCTGTTCCTGATCATCAGAGTGTTCTGAAATAATGGATCCCTGATCAGAGGAGGGGAATCTTCCTCCACTCTGGGCCTTTTGTCTGGAGGTGGCTGAGAACCTCTGATTAGAGTAATTAAATCCTCAGCCATTTTAAGCATCTGTCTCTTAGGCATGGGGCCTGGAGATGGGCCCTGTGTAACTGGTCTCTTAGGGTGCATGGTTGCTTTAGACTTGGTGAAAGCCTTGATGGAGAAAGAAGAGGAAGGTCTGAAGACACCTTGAGTGGAGGTGGACCTGTCCACATTCTGTGTTTCAACGCCAAGAGTGGCTTCGGTATCTGTAGTCGGGTGTGGGCCGAGGAGCCTGCAACCTCGGTACAGGAGACACCGCCAAAGATGTGTCGTCAGTAGTCAGGGGCTGCGAGGGCCTCACTGAGAACCGGACCACATGTAGTTGGCTTTGGCGTGGTGTCGGTAGAGGCAGGGGACCTCAAGTGTCCGTCCTTGTCTTTGCGTTTTAGACAAAACCGGTGGCGGAGTATCCGGCGACATGGTATAGTTAAATGCTTTCCCAAAAAAATGCTGGGCGAACTCCGCCCGACGCTTAATAGTGCGTTTGTTGAATGTAGCACAACAGTGACAGACCGAGACGTCGTGGTCTGGGCCTAAACAAGGTATACAGAGGGAATGGAAATCCTTATGCGGTATTTGCTTCCCACAAGAAATACAATTATTAACTTTGTCTGACATCGGTCTGAGGCAAGAAAAGTTTCCCCAACGGGGTACTTAGCTTTTAAGAAGACTTCGGTTTTCCAAATTTTTCGTAATCTCAGGAGCTGGCCGACCGGCACTTGCGAACTGCTTCTGCTTTGGGCACCGCGCGGCAAGAAAGACTGAAGAAAATGGCGTCGGCTGGTTCTTTTATACCCCTGTCGCACTGACGTCAGGGAAGAAGCGACGACAACCGACGCCGGACCTAGACTTTGGAATTCGGCCGACCGAGGACCTGCCTGACGGCAGGAGAACCCATCTGTTATGACTGCAGCTGTATGCACGATGAACATCCACCATCTGAGATGCAATGATGAATAGGACTGGAAAGGTAGTTACTACCCTGATTGAGTGAAATCTCAGCACAAAATGAAAGGCTTAATTTTTTTTAATAACAGAGCTTGATACAATCAATCACCTTAACAAGGTGATTTTAGGCACTTTGGAGACATTTTATTTTTGAAAATGAAATAAAACTGAATTGTTTCCAATAGGTTTAGTTCTGTCCAGGTGAAATCTGGGTTGTGTGTGAATGTCTATAAAGTACAGAAAAGTGTTCTCCTTGTCAAAGCAATTAGAGAAGAAAATGGGTAGATTAGTTTCACTAGCTACATTAGGCAAGAAAAAGTGACTCCACTGGAAGAGCGCACCCATCATAATGAAAGACCACACACTGAGAAGTGACAAAAACAAACCCAACAATTCAAACAACCTTCTGATGAAACAATGGCTACCAGAAAGAGACACTTCCAAGATAAATATTGTAAATCCTCTTCAGCAGCTGGTTCAAACTAAAGAATGAGTGACTTTTCTTATATCAAACAGCAAAAATATATTGGTTTAACACTGGACCCCTGACTTAACGTCAGTACACACAGACAACATTACCTCTAAGGTTCTAGCTCAGCTATGTTATTGACTCTTACACCTGCTCTCCCCACCAACATGGATGACCTTAAGGAAAAAGTCCCGATATCCAAGATGGAATATGCCATTCCCTGACTGCCCTGCACTCTGCAAAATACACACAAAAGCCTTAATTAACAGAAAATAAAATACTTAAATCTGCATTCTTGCTGATCATAATAGTCACTACTACTCATTATACGGAAAAGCCCACCGTGTGCCTATTACCAACAGACCCACATTCCTAATTAATTTTATAATTTACAAAATACTACATCTTGGCTACTATATACCTCTTAAGCAATTACTCATAATGACTGAACAAAGCTACACCCTCAGGAACAGTATAGATAATACACTCACTCTTATCAGACTTAAATTCAAACTAGCAGTAAGAGAAACAGCCTTCTCTAGAGTAGTCCTAACTATATGGAATCACTTACAAATATAAAAATATCAATACATTTTCAACATTTAAAAAACACCTGAGACGGCACTTGCAAAATTACTCTAAATTCTCCTGCCTTAGAGACACAGACTAATTTCAGCCCATAACAGCAGATACTCATGGAACTGAAAATTATCTTGCAAATATCTGATGTGATTTATATCTTCCTTTCCTAATAAGTAATGTAAATATTTGCTGTGGTATGTGCTATAATTCATCCACGCTTATATACTATTGGGTTGAGGGTTGGCAAAATTGTTAAAGTGCTTACCTCAAAGACACAAGGTACACAATTTGATTCTCACCTTTGAGGAAAACTGGCTAGGCTTAAAATGGCCCACAAAAGCAGCTAGCCTAGGACTTGCCTATGAACTATAACGGTTTTGTTTAAATATACTGCAAACTTTAGTAATGTTCAACAAGCTATTTGTAATCTTGTACTCAGGTTGTGGCTGAAAATGGTCAATAGACCAGCTCACCTACCCAATAACTAAACTATAAAATAAATAAAATACAAAATATAAATCCCAGACAGAGACAGAATCCTTGATAGAAGGAAGTATAAGAAAACTGCCACTAAGAAAATCCTTACAAACTTTTAGAGATGTCATGATCAGAAGGGGTCTATATTAGATCACCGAACGCTTAGGTAAGCGAACGGTGATTAATCGACCCCATGTAAGAGAAAGCTTAGAAAACCAAACTGTCAGAAAAAAAAAATCACTGTTCCAACAAACAGAAAAAAAAAGAAAGTACATTAAAACATGAGATTAAGTGGGGAGCTTCACTCCCCAACGTGGGGCGCTGTGCCCTTCACACACCCCCTACTTATATATACCAACTCCGAGACCGCACTACACTGCCGAAAATGGCAAAGTACCGAAGCGGCCAAGCAAATTCTTTCCCAGGGAAAGAATTCGTTTAAATGCCACTTCCCTATTTTGCAGTTTCGGTTTTGTCAGTTCAACCAAGACGCATTCGAAAACATGCGTCTTTGGTCTGCTGATAGGAACCCGATCAGGAGCTATCATCCTAATGAAAATTTGTAGTGGATGCTAGATGAAGTTTAATAGATGAATAACTCAAGGCAGTCTCAAAAACCTGAGAAAAGTACTCCAAAAAGGTAGGTATGCATGTAGTAAATGGATCTATTCCTTTTCCATAATTCATACAGCAATATAAGCCCACTTACATTTGTATTGCATAACTTGGTTTTCTGAATGAACACTGAGATCAGGGAAATGGGGGAAGTGTAAAGGAGTTCCAGGGGGATATTTGTGTACAACTGCTTATTGGGGATACCCCCTTGAGAATGGAGTAAGGAAAAAAGAAGTTGCTACATTTGAATTTGTCAGGATGCAAATAAGTTGCAGCAAAGCACTTGCCAGCAACACAGAATTTCTGTGCTACAAACTGCCTTAGAGACTATTCATGTATAATGAACAGGAAATAAGGCTGTTACTGAGAAATGTGGCTAGCGATCAGAACGTGGTTCACAGATACAGCCCATTCCCACACCTGCATGACCTCTCAGCAAAGAATGTAAGATTGAGTTCCTCCATATTTATTCCCATACCATACTACAGGCATGTTTCAGTGTGCATGGCAACTGTATGTTAAGTAAAGGTGTCCTAAAACACCTATACAGTGAGGAGGTGTACCCACATTTCTACTGATCTGATGTGTAGACAGGCTTGTGTCTGTGACTACACTACTTGAACACTCCAGCCCTTGATAATGCATCCCCACCTGAAGCACGCTGGGGATAGAAAAGGATCTGCACAGAGAGAGAGGTTTTGCCATGTGTATCTGCCAACTCTAGTGAATCCTGTAGGTCCTGGATACCTTGATTAAGAGGCAAGGAATCCATGTGTTAACATCATTGTACTTTCAGCATCGACTGCAGTACTGTCATGTGATACCTGGTACTGGGATACAACTAAATATCATCTGCCATAAGGCACAATGCTTCGAGGCAAACCAGAACAGGAACTGTTTGCACTTCAATTATCTGGTTCACAATGTTTTGAAGAAGGATAATTATGGGTGAATCATGTCCCCTACAAGGCAGTCCATAAGACTATTCACCAGAGTTAAATGGGCAGAACTGTATGCCTCAAAACTCACTTCCTTATACTTACAGGACAGTTTGGTGGGCCACAATCTCCTCAGTCTCATTAGTCGAAAGATTTTGCCAAATGAGGCATTTTCAGGAGCAGACTGTGGGGGATCCTCCCCATCCTCCAAGTCTGTGTCTGAAGTGGGGGACTCCTTTGAGGAGTCCACGTCTCCTTTTACACATTCTCTTCCTTGGGGCCTCCAGATGAGACTGATCAGAGTCCCTGGAAGAGTCTGTCAGCACAGCAGCTGGTTCTTTAGTCTATCAGTTCTGTTCTGTCCCTGGGAAACATGATGAGAAGACTTTGAAGCAGACAGGTGGTTATCCAGAGATGGAACCAATGATAAAGGAAACTCTACAGAACATCTCCAGGGAGATGATATTATTCTCTCTATGATTTTGAATACCAACCTGGGATCTGTTAGCACCTGGGTGGCCAACTCTGGAGCCGAGACCCACTGCCAAACAAAGGCAGACTGTGCCGAAGGTCACATCCTCAACACCAAGGAACTGGATGGATCTGAAACAGAAGTCACTGAAGACAGCTCAAAGGCTGACAACTCTTACACTAAGAATGGCCCCACATGGGTTGGAGCCAAAAACAGTGCCAAAGAAATGGCATCAAGCTGACAGCCCTCAGACTCAAATGGCATTGAAAGTCTTGGAAACACGTGGATTGGAGGCAAGGAGACTGAGGCCATAAGGAGAAAGATTCACAGTGATAAACTTACAGGCGCTGAGAAGCAAGTCAGCTCTGAAACCACTGAAATAGACACAAGAGTCAAGGAAGAAATTAAGAGAGTTGAGGGTGGGCCACCCCGATCCATCTTGGAAAAAGATGGGGATGGATTGATATTTAACTCTCTCTGGGAGACTTGCTTGCTGCAACTAAAGTGAACGGTGGAGAAGAAGTGTCCATCTTTGTATAGGAAATCTTCCGATCCAAAGAAGGTTGCGGATCCTCTTTTTTGCTTTTCCTTAGCTCTGTCTTTATCCCTCTCTTTGTCCTTATAATTTTCCTTCCTCTTGTCATTCTTTTGATCCTTATAATTTTCCTTCCTCTTGTCATTCTTTTGGGAAGCCTGTGTGTCTTGAGGGAAAAGACCCTTAAGTATGAGTTTATTTCTTTTACCTGTGAGAGCTCTGGATCCAAACCCTTAACAAATACAGCAATCTACAGCAAAATACTCTTGTCCTAAAAAGACCACACAACAATCATGTGGGTCTTCAATGGGATTTTGTGCCTGCACTTGGAGCATTTTTGGAAACTCTCATCCATTAGGTAAATGAAACAACATAATGACAACAACAAGCAAAAAACAACAAACATAGTCCCTCAGACAATAACAGCAGTCAGTGTTATAAAAAAGAGTTTTATACGTGTTTTTATATATATATATATATATATATATATATATACATACATATAAGAAAAACACACTAGGCAACTGGCCGAAGAGCTAAGAGGAGGTGAGGTAAAACTGCAATTTAAGTACATGAAGAAATACAACAATTTAAAACCTCAAGAAATCTTTAGTAAGAGAACATTGTTAACTACAAAAAAAGGCAGAAGAAAATAGCTGAATAATAAGAATAATTATTGAGAGCACATAGCTGGTGCCGAGACCATTTCAATGGTGGCAAATGAGATTTGAAGATGGGAGGGTGCAATGTATTATGGAAGGGCAAAGTTCAGAAGTTTCTGGCTAAGATCATTGGCTAACAACTGGTCTTGATCTGACAAGCAGTTCCAGTCCCAATAGTCTGGTTCATAGGTTGTTCCTAGACTAATGACCACTAGGCCTTTACAAGCATAGCCACACACCCCAAACACATTTGGATCCTGAGTATCACAGGGATGGTGGCATGCTAGTAGTAAGGTAACTAACGAATGTGTAGGAGGAGTGTAAGTTAGGATAACACTTTTCTTATTTACAGGCTCTGTCCATAAGGGCGCAGGGGCCTGACTGGGGTAAATTTATGATTTCCCATTCAACTATCAAGGTTTTATTTGAACAGGCTAAAGGATGAACTCTGTTTTATATGAATGGGGAGCATATTCTATAACACTGGTATCATTTGGGACACATATCTGTCTCTCCAGCATGTTCAGTTTATGTCACAAGTGGAGTTCAGATCCCTGCATCAAGTGTTTCTAGTGCTGTTTGTTTTGCCCGTGTGCATCAAATCTATCAGAGATGGATCTGAGGAAGCCCATCAGTCAGAAATCCCCTATCAGCAGTCTGGAGGAGAGTGAATACGAAAACACAGCCTTCAGGCAATCAGTGTAGGACAGAGTGTTGATGTCCTGAATTCTCCTGGTGAGAAATCTCTGTGGGCATTCCAAATGTTGCAAGTCTCTGGTTATTTACTCAATGACAGATCAGATAAGAGTGGTACTGTAACTTCTTTAGACCTGGATACTATACCCTTACCTATAAGTTGAGTGGCATAGAATTATTTTCCTACTATCTTAGCTACATGCAGGCCAAAGACCAGATTGCTGTCTACATAGGTATCCCAGATCCCTTACTACCAGGTAAACTCTTAAGGGTGTTTTATCAATGCAGTAAGTAACTTGAGTAGACAGTTTTCCAAATGGCATTATAATGGATTTTTTAGCACTGGGTTTTATGCTATGGCTTTGGCACCAGTCATTTGCCTGTCTTAAATTATCTTGCAAGATGCTGGTGTCTTGGAGGGAATCTATAACAGCTACCAGTTAACAGTCCTCTGTGAACTTGGTGAGCCAGATGCCTTGAAAGTTAGCCTTTACTTCCAAGAAGTAGATGCTAAACAGGAGCGGGCCCAGCACGGAGACAAGGGGTACTCTGCTGGTGACCAGTTTCTTGATGAAGATGGTCTCACTAATCTTGACTTCTTGGGTCCTGCCTGTGAGCCAACCGGCAATCCAGTGAGTTATACAGAGGTTTAGGCCTAGCTCAGAGAGCTTGTCAACAATCCACAAACCAAATGACCGTGTGGATAGGAAAAGTACCAAACTAAAAAGAAAATCCAATCCATGTTCGACTCAGACTGTCCACACAACTGAAGTATTCCAAACAGAATAAAAACAATATGTTTAAAAATGCGATTTAAAAACAATGCAATTTTGAGACTAAATCATAATTTTCTAGCCCTTTGCTTTAAATTGGACAACAACGATCCCTTAGGACGAGAATCTATGAACACCTTTATGCCATTGAAACACAAAACAGGAACAACGCTCTTTACAAAAATTCACAGGTTTGCTCCAATTATTGTGCTTATAAGTTTGGTATTTTGGAAATTGTAAGGTTGAGCACGAGAGGAGGAGACTGGGGGAATGAGATAGAGTCTAGGGAATTACACTGGCAATTAACTTTGCAAGCCAACGAACTCCCAGGTATTAATGAACACTTGTCTTTGTTGCCCATTTTAAAGCAAAGCGCTAGAAAATTATGATTTAGTCTCAAAATTGCATTGTTTTTAAATCATATTTTTAAACATATTGTTTTTAAACACAATGTTTTCATTTTTATTTGTTGGTTTAAATCCTGTTAATAATACATGGAAGTGCAATTTACAGTTTGGGGCTTACCTGTGCCTTTAAAAAGTATATTGAGACAATTACTAATTTAGGCTATATATTAGCTGACTACATTGCCAATTTATAGTTTGAAAAAGTCTGCCATGAGAACAGACGAAAGCGCTTACTACAAGTTTTTGTGTTTGGATTACTTATACTTCATTTTATTGCCTTGGTATTACACTGTGGACATTCTGTGGCGAATAAACCATTCTGTTTGGAATAATTCAGTTGTGTGGACAGCCTGAGTCGAATTTGGATTGTTTTTTCTTTTTAGCTTGTCAATAATGCCTGAGTGGGGTAATGTATCGAATGTCTTGGCCAGGTCACGATATACAGTATACACTGTTTTACCCTTCTCTATTGCTTTGGTGACCCTCTCAAAGAAGACTACCAGGTTAAATAGACATGATCTTTACTTAACAAAGCCAAAATGGGATGGCCCAGTGTCTGTAGGCTGCCAATGCCCTTGTTTATCATTTCCATGAAAAAAAATCATTCCATGGCTTTGCATATTAGGCTTGCTAGACCTATGGGTCTGTAGTTCCCTGGGTCGGTATTGGTCCACCTGTATAGAGAGAAATGTCTGCTGTAGTCCTCCATTCACTTGGAATGTAGCCTCTTACAAGGTTGTCATTGAAGAGTGAATCAAGTGGCCATGAAAGTTCATGTTTTAGACTGTTTAAAAGGCAACCAGGGATGTTGTCGGGACCTGTACGAATGCTGCCAGTACTCGGTCCCTGCTAACAGTTGGAAGAAGTATGTTGGAGGGGATTTCACCTAGAAGAGTTGGGGGATGAAGTGTGAGCTGAATTTATCAGCTAGTAGATTTCCTATCTCACCTTGATCAGTGAAGGGGGTACCGTTCACCACTAATTCAGCACTCTTCTGTGTGTTACCTTTAAGGCTCTGGACATTGCTGAAAAAGGCCTTGTGTTTGTCCTTATCCTGCAAGGCTAGCCTGACCTCATAGATGACCTTGTTGGACTTAATTAGACCTCTTACTTTCTTGTTAAGTTGTATAAGACAGCAACTTGTCTTTAAGGGATTTGCTTTTCCTGATTTAGGCCATGAGTTGTTTTCTTTTATTATATACCATGCTTAGGTGAGGATTCTACCAGTGGGTTTTTTTAGTGTTTGTTTTGCTTCTGGTGGGTATGACAGCCTCTATGCAGCCACTGACATGTTCATAGATTTGTGGTGTATACTAGGCTAACAACCACCAGGGCCTTTATAAGCCTAGCCCTGCAACCCAAATGTGTCCCACAAATTATATATTTTACACATTTATACAGAGGGTGCTTGCTGGTTATAACATGATTTACTGACTGCCTCTGTCCATTAGAGATTTGGGCACCAGATCAGGGGTGAATTTTCAGTTTCTCATCCAATGGTCGAAGTTACATTTAAATAGGCTTAGGGAAGGACTTTGTTTCACATGGATGGGGATCCTATTCCAGATAAAGGGAATTCTCTGAGATGCATATCTGTCTCTCCAAAATGTCCCATTTATGCTGCAAGCAAAATGTAGGACTTTAGCTCTAGTAGTTCTAATGCACTTCGTTTTGCAGATGTGCAAAAGGTTCATCAGAGCGGAGTCCAGGGATGCTTTGTATGCCAGGTATAGATCAACTCTCAGTAGTCTGTAGGACACTGAGTACAGAGATAGGGCTTTGAAGTGATCCACACAGGACATTGAGTTTATGCTCAGTATTATTTTTGTAAGAAACCTTTGTGGACGTTCCATTTGCTGCATGTGTTTGGTCAGGTACATACCAAATGGTGACATTATACTTAATGATGAGTCTGATGAGGGCCAAGTATAGTGGCCCAATGACTTCCCTGGACCTAGATAACATGCACTTATATTATACATTCAGCAACACAGAAGGATTTCCTTACAACCTTGGATTTATGTTGGTTGAAGGCCAGGTTACTTTCTACATGTGTTTGCATATCACTGACTAGTGGGTCAACTCTTAGGGGTGTTCTGTTGATAACGAAGTGTCCTGGGGTGTCTGACTTCCCAAAAGGTACTATAATGCATTTCTTGGCAATCCTAACTTCCTAGGTCCTATCTGTGAGCCAGCTGGATATCCAGCATGTTATATAGAGGTTTATGCCTAATTTAAGTTTGTTAAGAATGCCCAAGTTGGGTATTTATCAAATGCCTTAGCCAGGTCAAGGTAGGCAGTATGCACTGTTTTACCCTCATCCATTGCCTTGCTGACCTTCTCAAAAAAGTCCACTAGGTTCAGTAGATGTGATCTTCCTTTGACAAAGCCAAACTTGGGAAGGATCCAGTGTCCGAAGGTCTCCTATGTCTTTGCTGATAATTTCCATGACAATTTTTTCCATGGTTTTGCATATAGGGCTAGTCAGACTAATGTGTCTGTAGTTTCTGGGATCTGTTGATGGTCCACCCTTATGAAGAGGGATAACCATTGCAATCCTCCATTCTCGTAGCACAAAGACTGTTTTAAGACTATAGTTAAATAGTAACTCCAGTGGCCCTAAGAGGTCATATTTTACACTATTCAGGAGGCATCCCAGGATACTGTCAGGACCCACTGAGGCTGTTTTCTTGGCCTTAGAGAGCACAGCCAGGACATGCTCTCAATTTATAATCGGAAAAGTTATGTTTGATGGTATTTCTTAGGAGGTGACGAGGGGTGGTGAGTGGGGGATAAAGTTGGAACTGAATTTGTCAGCCAGCAGACTCGTTACATCACCCAGCTCAGTGAATGTGGCACCATTAACCTCCTGCTGTGTGCTGAGTTTGAGATTTCTGACATAGCTGAAAAAGGCCTTATGTTTGTCTTTTGCCTGGGAGGCTATCCTAACCTCAAAATTGGCTTTATTGGACTTAATTAGCCCTCTTAGTTACCTGCTTATTTTGATTAAACACTTCTAATTTTTATGGAAGTTACACTTGCTGATTTTAGCCATGATTTTTTTTCTGTTTGTTGTATCACCTGTTTAATCTGAGATGTCACCAGGGTGATTTGTTTTTGGAGTTAGTTTTGGGATTACTTCAGTCAGGTACAGTAGCCTCTATGCAGCCACTGACATGGTTGTGCAGTTTCTGTGAAGAATTCTGCATAGGCTGCTGAATTCTCTGTGTTTGGAGGTGCATTGAACTTTGACAGATTATTGCTTAATAAAAGGTAGTTTGCCTTGGAATAGTTCCTGTTACTGGGTTTACTGGGGGTTACCGAGTTGATTTTGAAGGATACAGCTTTATGGTCAGACTTTACCAGGGAGGATGTGACGTTGGGGGCGGTGGAGCTTTCTTCCATATTTGTGAGTACAAGGTCCAGTATGTTGGAACCTCTAGTGGGCATATGTACTAACTGGTTAATGGTGTTTCTATTTGTGAAGTTCAGGAATCTCTGGGCCTGCACACTTGTGGCTGTGTAAGACAACCAATCTACAGAAGGATAATTAATGTCCCCATGAGTGAGTGAGCATTTTCTGTAGGTTTACGTAGGTTCTAAAAGTTTCGTGTGATAAAGAGGGTGAGCTACAGCATGCTAGGTTATGGTACGGGATTTTATCTATGGTGACCTGCATGAGGAAAAAACTCCAGTTTGTCATTCTGTTTAACCAGCGTAGAGGTATGCTCGTTACTAATGTATATCGAGACACCTCCACCTTTAGTCCCTGTTTATGCAGTTAGTGGTCGAAAAGGAATGCTCTCCCATTTTTGTGAGTACCAGATCCAGTATATTTGATCCCCTGGTTGGAGCATGCACTATCTGTTTCAGGGTGTTTGTGTTAATAAAGTCTAGGAAGCGTTGTGCCGGTGAGTTTGAGGCAGTGTAAGTTTCTCAGTCTACAGAGGGGTAGTTAAAGTCACCGAACTGGGTGTTTGCTTGGATCATGAGCATCTCCAGTAGATTTAGGTTAACAGTCATGAGAATCTTGGGGCATAGATGCTGATGTGTAGTAAGCTATGATATGGTGAGGTACCTTATCTATGGTGACTTGTGTGCAATGATGTCTATGGTATCATCCTGTTTTAATCAATCTGTAGGTATGTTTGTTGCTAATGTAGATCAAGATACCTTCACCTTTGGCCCCAGTATGTGCTGTTGTTTGTCTAAAAGTGTGGAAGGCACTGTAGCCTTGCACTGTGAAGTACTTTCTACAGCTTTAAACCAAGTCTCTGTCATGGCATAGTTGTCTACATTGTCCAGAGTGATGACGGCTTGAAGGGCGTGCAGCTTTTTGCTTAGGCTCCTAGCACTAAGCATAGGCTTTTTCACTATGTTGGTAATTTTTGTCATTTCCTAAAAAAAGGCTTTAAAGGGTAGATACAGTTTAAGCAAATATCTGAAAGCCTGAGTGGGGCAGGGGCAGACAATCCTTGGCAAAGCAGTGTGGTCTACTGACCATAACCTCCCATGTTGATAGACAGTGGATCTCCAACTGAAATAACACCAGACACTAAGCCAATTATTAAAATCAATCATTTTATGTTCATACTGTGGCATCATCTTTGATGAAGGTAGAATACTGTTCAAGGCAAGGCTCATGCCTGTCTGTAACACGTATTCCAAGAGATCCACTATGTCTCTTTTCATACAGTCCAGTGAGGTACATCTTAGGATATTTATACCCATATGGATTATAACAGAATCATAATGGTATCTTGGGCACAGTGACTTAGTGCATGAGTGAAACTGTGGATCCTGGCACCAGATAGGCATCTAACCATTATCTTCACCTTGTCTAATCAGGTAAGAGGGGAATCTGTGTGTCGCATAATGGAGTTCCCAATGACAAGATATTAGGTAAAGTGTATGCTTGCCTTAAGGGTTTTGCACTTGGAGGACCACTGGGTGTAGGCTTGTGTGAGATGTCTGGTGTTACTTTTGTTGTAGGTTTTACTGATTACTGAGAGGAATTGTTGCTGTTAGGCAGCTTTGGAGGTCTTTTTGATTTGGGAAGGTTTCATTTAACCACTTCAGCATAAGACAATCTGTGTGTGCGCGCGTGTGTGTGTGTGTGTGTGTGTGTGCATGCGTGCATGTGTGTGTGTGTGTGTGTGTGTGCGCATGCATGCGTGTGTGCGTGTGTGGTGAGTGTTATCTGTGAGGGATGTAGAGAGGGTATTCTTGACAACTTAATTTGTATGCAAGATTTTTGCCTCCAAGGACATTTCTCGCATACTATGTTATTTTCCTTAATGATTAACTAGTTGTCTGAGAACATGAGACAATTACTACATTGCCTTAGGATGGCCAAATCTACCAACCTGGCCTCAGAGGTATTGGGGAATTGCATATCCATGTTTTCCAGTCCTGTAACAGGATGGGCTCTTTAGAATTAAGGTTCGGGTTTTAATTGGGGTCTCCCACAGTAGTTTCTAGAATTAAAGGTAAGATGTTATATAGTGTTAGGATATGGAAGTGCTATTCTGTATGCAGACTATTCTCTGGAGATTAAGGACAAGATGTCATATAGTACTAGGATATGGTAGTGCTATTCCATGCACAAGCTAGATGCTTTAACCTTAAGTCTGCACAATGCCACACTATTTAACAGGTTTAGGATCTAATCTTAACTTTATAGGGAAAGGTTGCTGTCTTGGCATTTGCTACTACACAGGGAACTGCTAACCACCACTCCATGCTGGGCAGCTCCTTGAAAACTCACCTGATGTATGGCAGAAAAAACAAAAGATTGAAAACTAACTCTTATACTCACTAGCAAAAAAAAATTACAACACTTTAAGCTCCCTGGAGTGCTCTCCAAATCACAAAAACCAAGTAAACACCTTCTGCCACAAGATGGATAATCCTAGAATTTCTTAATGTAAGAGCACAAAGTAGCTCTCTAGTCCAGTTTAAACAGCAAACTAGCAAATAACTAAGTCCCTGACTGATTCACCCCTCTGCAAGGTGATTTGAAAGTAAACAGAACTAGAAAAGCCAACAAACAGTGGAATGACTATTTCTGCCAGAAAATTAAATAAATGCTTTAAGAAATGCACCAAAACTGTAGCAATCATTATAAAAAGCAGGTATAAGTTCAAAAAATTGAAGAAAATATTCTTATTTTAGCCTGGATGGCTTTGGATGCAGCTGAAACACTTGGAAAGCGTTGCTGACCACTGGATTGTCTACACAGATGAAAAAGGATCCAGTTTTGCTTGGGCCAAAAGGGAATCGTCATCACAATCTTTGCAGAGTCCCTCTGGAGCTTTAGAAAAACCCTTGGTATTAGCGGGCTGTTCTGCACTGAACAGAAGAGGCTCCACTTTGCGATTTTTGATTGTCTCGTATGCTAGTATATGAGCCAATCAAAAATCGCAAAGCATCTCTCAAGCAACCGGAAATGATACTTAACCGGCACCTACCAATCACCACAGGTTGAGTTTACTGTATATTCTCAGGCCCAACAGAAGAAAATAATTTTTTTTGAGAGTGCCTTCAGCAAGTGTTCTTTTTATGATGGGGAGGGGGATAAGGATTTTGTGGGATATCTGGGTTTTATATAATTGTTTCACAGTTGAAATTAGCACGCTGACCTTCTCTACTGGATCCAAGTAGATACTGTCATTTTGGATAAGTTCTGAGCGATGAGTTTATTCCTTAGTTTCCTAACATAACTAAACAAGGATTTGTAATTGCCCTTATCTTCCATTGCTAGCCTAAGTTCAAGGGATGACTTCAACAGCTTTTTAATATCAACCTTCATTTCAAGGTTTCTTGCTTTGCTGTGCAGTTCAAGAAGCTTTTTTTTTTCTTTTATTGCATTTTTTTATTTATACACATAGACCAACAAGGGTTAGTTTACTATTAAACTTCCAGTTTTGTTTGGACATGGTAGGGATTGCCAGGTCAATGCATTTTCCTGGGTGTACTTAGATTTATTTGTGTAATTCTAGGTGTACTTAGATTTATTTGTGTAATTACTTGCTGTGCCAGTACCTTGGGTAATACAGTTAAACTTGAATTTTTGAGACTTCATCACAAAATTGTAAAAGATTTGCACATTTAATGTCTTGGAACTTTGTGATGTTTGCATCTCACTGTTAGGGGAGTTTGAAAGAAAATGTAACCAGTTTGTAACTGGAGTTATATACAGAAGGGAATACCAGAGAATAGTTGATGTTGATGACATGTAGGTAAGGACCAAGTCAATAATATTATGCCCTTTAATGAGTTTTTGTTTATGAAATCAAAGAATTTGTGTGCGTAACCTACAGTTGGGGTACTGTATCCCAGTTTATCATTGATTAGTTAAAGTCTCCTAGGATAATGGAATTCCTGTTGATTTAGAGTTCATCTAGTGTATTTAGGAACATAACAAGATTGTCTGGGAGCATGGGGAGCCTGTAACATGCTACAATCTGATATCTCGGTGTTGGTCCCTAAAAATATGGATACTCCACCACAGTTACCATTGAGTACAAAACTCTGGAATGAAGTGAATGCTTTCTGTACTTTTTAACCAAGTTCCTGTACTAACACACGCACATGCACATGCAAACACACACACACACACACACACACACACACACACACACACACACACACACACACACACACACACATGTTCCAAACACAGCACAGCCTCAAGATTAGACAATTTGTTTAGACTCCTGGAATTGAGCAGACCCTCCTTGACATGGTCTGATACTTGAGCAGTTTTTGTTAGGTTGGAATACCTATTAGTTGGACTCTGTCTAAAAAAACACTACTGGGTGAGCAAAAGCTTTAGCCAGTAGGCAGAATCCCTGTAACATGAAGTATAAGCCACTCCTGGCAAGCAAGAGTGACTGTCTAGGCTCTCCTCCTATGCTGACACATAATGGATCCCCCTAGAATAACACCAACTATTCAGCCAGTTGTTGAAGTCAATCATCTTTTTCCCCTGTACGTCAGCAATATTCAAGGAGAAGGAAAGATTCTATTCAGAACTAGGGTCTTACCTGCAATTATGACATGCATGGAGAATGCTGTCATGTAACTCTACATATCTGTCAAGGTTCTACGTGCCATGTCTTGTACATCCACATGGACAACTACCATATATCTGTTTGGTTTAAGGGTCTTTAAAGCCTTTTATATGTCAGAGATCCTGGTTCCTGAAAGGCAACTGTCACTCTCTTTTTATCCAGCCTCCTGAGAGCTGATTTGGTGTATCTCACAATGGCATCACCAGTCACTAGTACAATTTTTCAGAAGGTTATCTAAGTACACAAATTTTGGGGTGGTTAACTACCTAGTGACCTTTTCTGTGCTAGTGCTAATAGTTGTTGTAGTGTTTGATTTACGCTGAGCCCTAGATTTACTAGGTCTTGGAGGATTAAAAAAGGACATTTTAATGGCATCAGCATATGACAGTTTATTGTGTATTTGTGCAGAATGCAGTGGTAGTGTGTTGCTCACAGGTTGTCTTTGTTTGTGATTAGAAGGCCTCCAGTTTGGCTAAGTACTTGCATTTCCCACATACAGATTATAATGAGCTAAGCAATAACTCACTGTCTTAAAGAATCAAGGCAATTGTTACAGTGTCCGAGTATACCAAGAGTATGAGGCTAGCAAATGATGGTGGACACGCTAGCTCACCTTCAAATTAGCCCAAGCATACAGTAATTTATTAATAGGTGGCTCATAGTTGTAGTATAAAAAGGGATAAGTGATATTATAGGAATATGGCTTAACAATTTATTTAAAATAGCTTATTTTTGTAGTGTACCAGGGGAAAACTAATAAAGGTAAGATGAATAAGAATAGTTTTCCCATTGTCTAAGATAGTACTGGGCTTGAATCTATTTACTAGATGGTGCTGGAATACAGCTACAGTCTGTTAGTTGGTGTGAGAATGACTACGTTTGTACAGAATTTGATAGAGGAAACACCTGCATATATCTAGTACAGGGGTCTATATTATATAATTGAACGTCCTATTTAGCGACCGCTCATTAGTCGAACACTAATGAACGAAAACACTAAATAGTGAATGTTTCTTTCTGCGAAATATTTCACTGGGTTAAAAACCAGTCAGCCAACCCAGCAAACCACAGAAAAACATCACCAAACAAAACTCACTGTAGTGGAGAGCTATGCCCCCACATCACCCAATGTGGGGGGCTGCTCCCCCCACACCCCCCCCCCAACTAAGTATACCAACTCCGAGATTACACTACAGTGGGGAAGAGAGCCAATCCCTGATAATGGTTGACCAGCTGTTTTCCCATGGAAAGGTTTGCTGAAACAAACGCTCGCTATTTAGTGTTTTCGCTCATTAGTGTTCGACTAATGAGCGTTCGCTAAATAAGACATTCAACTATATGATATAGACCCCTAGTACAGATATGTCTGGGGGTGAATGGAGCAGTGCCCAGCACTGTTTATCCCAGCAGGGGAAAATGAAAGAAACGAATAGAAAAGAAATAGGAATTCAGCCAAAAAAAGTCTACTTCTAGAATGCAGTAGCAGCTTATTTCATCGCCATAGAACCACTAGCACTGGTTCTTAGAAGGTAACATTTGACCAAAAAAAAAAAAAAAAAAACTAGCTGGAAATCCTACAAGACAGCAACAATTTTAGGAAAGGCAGAGAAGAACAGTAACTCAGACACCAAAAACACTTTAGCAATGCATCAACAGCCAGGTCACTGAATAACAAAATCTTTTTTTTTAACTCAACATTAAAAATACACTAAAATAGAACAAAATAGCACTTAAACTGTATAACTCATGAAGTAACTGTACGTGCAACAGGAAACAGTACTTTCCTGCTCTTCAGATGAGGAAATATGCTCTAAATCCCAACTTTAGTAATTTCAGACCATTTGCTCTGTGCTCACTGCTCAGTCTATTAGAGGCTATAAATTAAGACACAAAGCAGCCTACCTCCCACTATTTTTCCAGCAGGAAAAAATGAAACAAACCAAGAGAAAATTAGCTAGGAACTTAGCCAAAAATGCCTACTTCCAGATTCCAGTAGCAGCTTACTTCTCTGCCACAGAACCAGTACCACTGTTCCTCAGAAGCTAACACTTGACCAAAAACTAGCTGGAAAACACTAAACTAGATATCAGAAACACCTTAAGAATTCAACAACAACCAAGCCACTGTATAAACACAACAGAACATTTTTTAACCAGATAATAAAATGGAATAAAAAAAGAAGTTATGTCTTACCATAACGTTCCATCTGTATTGTTGATCCTCGTTCAGTCATTACGCATGGGTATCGGTTCCGACCTTGGAACCGAGCTGGCCATTTTCCAAGCTCGCATCAGCTACAAACTCTCGAGCTAAATTCTTACCCATAATCCCCATCTCCCTGTTACCTCAGATTGAGTTTGCAAGTCAAAAGAAGATACAGGCTACCTCTGGTCAAATGACCTAAGAGAACCGGATGGTGAGATCCACTAGAAGCCACAGGAGGGGGAAGGAGGGAGGGTCGTAATGACTGAATGAGGATCAACAATACAGATGGAACATTAGGGTAAGACATAACTTCTTTATCTGATATTCTTAATCCTCGTTCACTCCTTACGCATGGGACAGAGTCCCCAGCTACCTCTATTCCTGGGAGGCTCTCATGGAAGGACATTCCTGAGCACAATAGAACCAAAAGATGCTCTTCCCCAGATGTCATGTAAAGAAGCTCTGGCATGGAAGGCAGCAGAAGTTGCCATCGACCTTGTCGAATGAGCCTTCATGGTAGTAGGCAACAGAATATTATGTTGTGTATAAATGAAGGTCACACAGTCTTTCAACCATCTAGCTAATGTGACCTTAGCAACAGCAGATCCTAATCTAGGTCCAGAATAGGCCAAAAATAACTGGTCAGATTTATGAGAAGACCTAGTCCTGTTTAAGTAAAAACGGATTTGCCTGTGAATATCTAGGGTATGTAGGCAATACTCTCCTCTGTTTGAATGATTAGGAAAGAAAACTGGCAATTCAATGGTTTGATTAATGGACATTTCAGAGATCACTTTTGGCAGAAATGAAAGATTAGTTCTCAAAGACACTATCTCTATGAAAAATCAAGTATGGACTCTTGATGCATAAAGCTTGAAGCTCAGAGATACGTCTGGCAGAAGTAATGGTGACCAAAAACAAGGTTGTCCATGACAAATATTTGAAGTCGCAAGAAGAAGCTGGTTCGAAGGGTGGCATTGTCAGAGCTTGTACAACTAATGATAGATCCCGTGGTTGAATAGGTTCTCTAAAAGGTGGCTTCAGATGATTCACACCTTTTATGAAGGTCTTGTACAATTTGTGTGACATAAGAGAGGAGTCTTGGACACCCTCATGGAAATTAGATATTGCAGCCAAATGAACTCTAATGGTAGAGGCCAATAGACTCGATTGAAAAAGGTCGGCCAGATACTCTAGTATTATCGACACTGGGGCTGAGAAGGGATCTACTTGTTTTTCTTGCAGCCAACAGGTAAATCTTTTCCACTTGCTTAGATAAGTAATTCTAGTGGATGACTTATGAGATGCAATGAGAATGTCACATACTGGTAAAGAAAGATCATTCTGCCTGGCAATCAAGGGAATTGGAGTAGCCAAGCTGTGAGCTTCAGGCTGTCCAAGCTGGGAATAATCAGGTTCTGCGGATGTGAGATCAACTCCGGGGTTGGATGGAGAATCCATGGTCGATCTAGTAGGTGAGGCCAAAGGAAGGGAAACCAAATCTGATGAGGCCAATATGGTGCTATGAGGATCACCTTGCTCTTCAACTGACGGGCTTTCTTCAGAAACTGGGGAATGAGGGGAAAAGGTGGGAATGCATAAAGAAGACCTGAGGGCCAATCGTGGACTAGAGCGTCCCTGGGTGACTGTTCCGGAGGGGGAATCAGGGCGAAGTAGTTGCTGCATTTGTAGTTGGTTGGGGATGCAAAGAGGTCGCAGCAAGGATGGCCCCAGCGGTGGAAGATCTCCTCCACTATCAAGGGATTCAGGGACGACTCGTGAGGTTGTAGAATGCACCTGCTGAGTCTGTCTGCTATCACGTTGGAACTCCCGGGAATGTGTGTTGCTAGAAGAAAATGGTTGGTAGCCATAGCCCATTGCCATATCCTCATGGCCTCTCGACAAAGGGGGAAGATTTGGTTCCTCCTTGCTTGTTGATGTACCAGACCACCGCCATGTTGTCTGATTGAATCGCAATTGTCCCAGACAGCAGCAGGGGATGGAATGCTTGCAACGCCAAAAGCACCGCCCTCAGCTCTAGAACATTTACATGCAGGTGGGCCTCCAATACGGACCAAATGCCTTGGACTGTCTGTCCCTGACATAGCCCCCCACCCCATCAGGGAGGCGTCCGTGGTCACTGTGGCCTTGGGTTGCTGGGGGGAGAAGGGGCGAGACGATTGTGACAGATTGTGTGTCATCCACCAATTTAAATCCTGTTTGCACCTGTGGGTTACTCAAATCTTGGCTGAAAGAGGATGCTGAAAAGGATACCACTGGGTGAGCAGTAGCCATTGTAGAAGCCTCATATGAAACCTGGCCAGGGGGACAACAGTGATGGAGGCTGCCATGGAACCCAACAGCTGTAGGACAGAGTGAGCTGTGGATTTCTCCCTTGAAAGGATTGGGATAAGTTGGTGCTTTATCCTTAGAATTCTGTGCTCTGGAATGGCAGCTCTGCAGTTCTTTGTATCCAAGATAACCCCTATGAATTCTGTGGACTGAGATGGGGTGAGATTGGATTTTTGCCAGTTTATGGTTATGCCTAGCCTTTGTGCAGGGAGGAGAGAGTATGCCAGGGCTTCTTCCAGTAGATGTCTGGTGGGGGGGAAATGAACCAGTCGTCTAGGTATGGAAACACCTGGAATCCTTGTAGTCGCAAGTGAGCTGTGACGACTGCCATGCACTTTGTGAACACTCTGGGGGCTGTAGAGAGTCCGAAGGGCAGTACTCTGAACTGGTAGTGACTGGCTCCTGCACGGAAGTGCAGAAATCTTCTTGATGGCCTGTCCAACTTTATGTGGTAGTACGCATCTTGAAGATCTATCGAGCACATCCAATCGTCTTTTTCTAAAAGCGGGAGGATAGACTGTATTGTGACCATCCGGAATTTTTGTACTCTCACAAACTTGTTCAATACACTGAGATCCAAAAATGGTCTCCAGTCCCCGGTTTTCTATGGCACCAAAAATAGTCTTGAGTAGAATCCGGATCCTATCTGGTCTGGAGGGACTATTTGGATGACTCTCTTTCTTAGCAGCTTTTCTATTTCTAGTGCTGCTTCTTCCCTTTGACTGGTTGGAACATTAGGAATGTTTTTTGAAGGGACAGGACAAAGATCGAAGGGGATATGATAACCTCTGGTTATATTCCTTTGTACCCAAGAATCGGTGGTGATGGTTAGCCAGGCAGAAGGGTACAAGGAGAAATGACCCCCAACCACCTCCAGAGGAAAGGAGCTGGGCCGCTCTTCAGGAGCGCTGGTAGGATTGGCCAGGGAAAGAGTCCCTGGAACCCTGATTACGCAGACCACCTCTGCCCGAAAAGGAGTGTCTTCCCTGTGAGTATCCCCCTCTGCCTCTAGGGGAGAACTCGGCCTGTGTGTCACGGAAAGGACCCTGAGATTTCTTGAACCATATCTTCCCATTCTTTTAGTTTCAGGAGAAAGCACATTGAGGGGAAGAATAACGGACACCTACGGCAGAAAGGGTCTTACCGTCCTGTTCACATCTGGTCAGTGTGATTTTAACTTTGGGTCCAAACAACGAAGAAGTCTCAATGGGAGCATTAAAAAAGGAAGCCTTAAAGGGTTCTGTGAAAATGCACAAGCGCATCTAAGCTTGTCGTCTCAAGACCACAGCTGAACCCGCCGCTCTAGCTGCTCCTTCTGATGCATGAGATAACAGTCGCATAGAGGAGTTAGATATTGACTCAATGGTGGCCAGCTGAGAGGCCACTTTGTCATGGACCTCATCAGACACAGCACCAGCCAAGGTTTCAGAGAGCTCGGAAATCAGATCCCTTTGAAGCCTGGTAAAGTGTGCCATATAATTCAGGGACCTGATAGCAAAGGTCACTGATGCAAAGGTGCACTTCCCTATCCTGTCCAGGACCCGGGACTCTTTGTTAGGCGGATGGACAGTCTGGCTTTCTTCTTCCGCCAGATCCTTTTTTGTTGTGGCTGCCACCACCAGAGCATCCACAGGAAGACCTTTGGACCAATGGGGATCTGTAGCAGGAGGGGACAAAATCTTATCTGGCCTCCAGGGAATAGCCTCGATGGTGTCAGGAGCCTTCCACACACGCTGCACAATGAGCCGGACAAGTTCATCAGCAGGTGGAGTAACCCAGGAAGTAGAGGGCTGGGTGCGAAAGGCCTGCAGGAACACAGACTCCTCAGAGGTCAGATTAGAGGGCTGCCAGTCACCTCTCTGTTTATGGATTTCGAGGATATCACCAAAGGATACCTCAGAGAGTGACCGAGGTGATCCTTCCCCCTCATCAAAGTCTGTGTCTTCAGTGTACCAGAGGAGGGTGGGGGGATAGACAGCACAGTATCACCAGCAGAAGCCAGAGCCTTCTCTATCAGTTGAAAGGCTGGCCCACCTGAAGTGGGGTGAGTTCCAGGACAGGGGTCACCCCTCCCCTAAGTGGCTCAGCCTGCCGACTCGGAGTCCCCCGATGGTTGTGGAACAGCAAATTACACGTGTCACAACTGTCATCCTGGGTCGTAGCAAAACTCTCCTGCCATGAAGGCAACTGCGGTTCCTTAGTGAGATCCATAAAGGGAACCGCAGAGGGGAAAGACTGTGCTACATCAATGGACTTCAAAGGCAATGAAGGAGGAGAATAAGAAGGGGTCTTTGGACACGGGTGATCACCTCCCAAGGAAGGATAGATCCTGGGGGGCGGAATACCTCTGGCCAGAAGCACTTGATCCACAAGACGCAAAACTTCGTGTTCGGAAAGGCTTCTCATGGTCCTCATGGAGACTGAGGGAGAAATAGGTCTGTCCACAGAAGAGACAAGCTCGGTGCCCATCTCACCAGTCCGCATCAAGAACAACGGTGCCGAGAGAGACTGGGCTACGGGTGTCTGTACCGAGGTAATCATTGGTGCTGAGGTCATGGTCTGCATTGACACAAGGATTGGTGCTGAAGTGGTTGCCAGTACCGAAGCTGGAACCCACAAAACTGGAGCCAATAACTGAGGCGTCGGTTCCGAGAAAGATGTCTGCGCCAATGTGGTCAAGGTCTGCGCCAACTGAATGGTTGGGGCCGATGCAGTAGTCGTAATAGTCTGAACCGAGGAGCCCCTCGGTGCTGATATAGTGAAGGCTACAGGAGAAGACGGAGCCGAGATCACTGATGGTGCCGAAGGTCTAGGCACCAAAAGCACTGGGGCTGACTGAGTAAGCTCCAAAGCAGAAACTTTAGCCTTTTTAGGTCTTGGTTTGCAGCAGTCCCCAGCCAGGGATGAAGGCAAAGACTGGGCCTTAGTAGGATCATCCAAAATTTTCTTATGGGCTCTAGGAGGGATTGAAGCCTCCGACCCCGAAATAGCCTGTGAAAAGGGAGATTTGAGAAGTCCCTTCAGCAACAACTTAGTTTTCCTTTCCAACAAGGTTCTGTTAGAAAAATTTTACAAATAGCACAGGGCAGGTCAACAGATAAGTGGGACACACCCAAGAAACAAACGCACAAACAGTGTGCATCTGATGTAGGTAATTTGTGTCCACAATCAGAACACCTTATGAATCCCGGACTACCTTTCTTATCTGCCATGACAGAAAAAGGGGACAGTAGAAAGGGTACCAGCAATGGTACAAAAGAATACCTGAAGGTATGAAGAAAGGAAGAGATTACCAATGATAGTAAGGAAGAAATACCTCGCGGTAGAAGGTGCAGAGTAAAGAGAAGAAAACTCAAGAAAATATGGTCGCTAAATGCGATAGGGTAAGAGACAACAAAAAACAGAAAAAGTTATATATATGACTTGTCTGACAACAAATATCTATACTTAGCTCAAGAGAAGCAGCCTGACATGACCGAATGGCAACATGGCAAACGAAATCTGAGGTAACAGGGAGAGGGGGATTATAGGTAAGAGTTTAGCTTCAGAGTTTGTAGCTGACGCGAGCTTGGAAAATGGCCGGCTTGGTTCCGAGGTCGGAAATGATACCCATGCGTAAGGAATGAACGAGGATTAACAATATCAGATTACAATTTACATTGTGTAATTCACTAAGCAACTATAAGTGCAACAGAAAAAAAGAAGTTATTACTCACCATAATGTTCCATGTGTGTTGCCCATCTCGCCTTCATTCTTCACTGATTGGGTCCTCGGTTCCGACTCAGCCTTATACAAAAGCTCGAGGTTTTCCATTGACTCAAGGCTGTATCCCTGTCCCATCATGCTCTAGTAAAGCTCCTCAGATCTTGTTTGCTGAGAACAATTACCTAATGGACTATTACAGCATGTTATGAAAATGAAGGTCAGAGAACATACTTGCCAAATGTAACTGCTTGGTCCTCCATGAGCCATAGGTTGAGGGAAGAAGGGCGGGTTGTAAGAATGAAGGTGAGACGGACAACACACATGGAACGTTATGGTGAGTACATATCTTCTTTATGTGATGTCCTATCTCAACTTCATTCTTCACTGCTTGGGACAGTGTCCCTAGCACCATGTTTCTTGGGCAGCTCACAGGAGAATGTTCTTTAGAACAGTGGACCCAAAGGAGGCCTTGTTCCATGTAGGCCAAACCCAGCAGCACGAATGGTATCAATTGGTAGTCTAAAGCAGAAGCAGTTGCTATGGCTCTTGTAGAATGAACCCTGGGAAGATCTTTGTTGTTAGATTTGCGTATAAAAGTAATACAATCTGACAGCCATTTTGAAAGTGTGTCCTTAGATACAGGAGCACCTTTCTTAGCTTCTGAAAAATGAAACAAATAATTAGTCAGACTTTCTGAAGTCCTTTGTGCTATGTAAGTAGAAACGTAATTGTCTATGTGCATCCAGTTGGTGTAGCATATATTCTGCCTTGTTGCCATAGTTGGGAAAAAACACTGGTAGTTCTATGGACTGATTTAAATTAGACTCTGAGCATACTTTTGGTAGGATGGATGGGTTTGTGCGAAGGGATATTCTATCTTTCTGGAAAAGTATGTAGGGGGCTTTATCGATAATGCTTGCAGCTCTGAAACCCTTCTAGAAGAAGTGATGGCACTCAAAATACTTGTTTTCCATGTCAAAAACTTTAGATCACACAATGATGCAGGTTCAAAGGGGTGAAGAATCAAACATGACAAAACAAGGTTTAGGTCCCATGGTGGGAGACGGATCTTAATGGGTGGACTTAAAATAGTGCCCTTCAAGAAGGCTTTGCATAGTCTGTAAGACATCAGATTTGGGGATAAATCACTTATATGAAAATTAGATATCCCTGCTAACTGGACTCGAATAGTAGCTGCAGCTGCGCCTTCATTAAATAGCTTAGTTAGAAATTCAAGAATAGACCTTATAAGACCAGAAAAGGGAGTGATGTGATTACTTAATGCCCAAGAAGAAAATCTTTTCCATTTACTCATGTATAGTTTTCTCATGGAAGCCTTATGAGATGAGATCAAGATATGTTTCATAGAAGGAGAAAGGTGAGGGAGCCTGGCTATATTTGGAATCGGAGCAGCCAAGCTGTCAATTTGAGGATTTGAAGAGAGGGATGGAGCGTTCCTGATGTACGAGTCTGAAGGTCTGGAACTTGGTCCAGACCCCACGGCTCCTCCTGGAGATGAGGCCAAAGGAAGGGGAACAAAATTTGATGAGGCCAGTATGGAGTGACGAGAATCAGATTGCTTCCCAATGAGCTGGCTTTCTGAAGAACTTCGGGTATCAAGGGAAAGGGAGAGAGACCCAAGTGCCAATTGTGTACTAGTGCATCCCTTGGTGACTCCTCTGAAGGTGGGGATTAGGGCACAATAGCTGCTGCATTTGGCATTTATGGATGTGGCAGAAAGGTCGCAGCAAGGCTGATCCCATTTGCAGAAAATCATCTCTGCTACTTCTTGTTTTAGGGTCCACTTGTGAGGCATCAGAATAGCTCTGCTGAGTTTGTCTGCTATCATGTTGGATTTCCATGGGATGTGCATTGCTATCAGAAAGTGTTGGGAGGAGATCGCCCACTGCCATACTCTCAATGCCTCGCGACAAAGGGGGTAGGACCTGGTTCCTCCTTGTTTGTTTATGTACCAAACAACTGACATGTTGTCTGTCTGTATTGCAATCATTCCCAGCAGGAGAGAGTCCTGAAGTGCTTGCAACGCCAAAAGCACCACTCTCATCTCTAGGACACTGATGTGCAAATGGGCCTCATGATCCTGCCAAGTGCCTTGGACTGTGTCCTTCCCAGATAATGCTCCCCTCAATCTGGGAGGCGTCTGTGTGTACTGTTGCTAAATGGTGTGGAGGGACAAAGGGTTGGCCTGATGTCACATGAGTGGAGTGAAGCCACCAAAGAAGGTCTTCCTTGCAGGACTCTTATCAGAATTTTGTGAGACATGGGTAGTTGCTGCATCGACCGCTGATTTAACAGTAGGCACTGCAGGATTCTCATGTGCATGCGTGCTAATGGGACTAAGTTTATCACTGCTGCCATGGTTCGCAAGACTTTCAGAACTGTTCTTGCCTGTACTCTTTTCTTGGAAAGAAGGTTTAAGACCTGATGTCATAGAACTAAAACTCTTTCTGGGGAAGTTTTGCCATCATTTTTGTTGTGTCTAGATCTGCCCCTATAAAAATGATACATTGAGATGGCAACAAGGCAGATTTTTCATAACTGATTGTGATCCCCAGGTAAGAACAGAGAAGTAGTGTGGTGTCTCTTGTTTGTAGTAGTAGATGCTGGTGGTGGTGGTAAGCAGCCAATCGTCTAGATATGGAAACACTTGGAATCCTAGACATCTCAAGTGAGCCATGACCACTGTCATGCATTTGTTGAACACTCTGGGGGCTGTAGTGAGACCAAAGGACAGAGCCCGGAATGGGTAATGACTGGCTCCCAGCCGAAAGTGCAGATGCCTCCTGGATGGCCTGTCCATTTTTATGTGGTAGTACGCATCCTGAAGGTCTATAGAGCACATCCAATTGTCTTTTCCAAGAAAGGGAAAAATTGACTGCAGTGTTACAATCTGGAACTTTGTCTTTCTTACTGATTCCTTTAATCTGCTGAGGTCCAAAATAGGTCACCAGTCCCCTGTTCTCTTTGGCACTAAAAAGAATCTTGAGTAAGTTCCAGATCCTATCTGGTCTGCAGGGACCCTTTGGATGACTCTTTTGTCCAGCAACTTTTGAATTTCTACAGTTGCCTGTTCCCTCTGACTGGGTAGAACGTCCGGGGTGCTCTTTATATTTGGGATGGGAAGGGAGAAGGGTATAGAGCAGCCTCTGGATATGATACTTTGTACCCATCTATCTTTTCTTATTCCCAGCCAGGCTTCTTGGTATAAAGATAAGCGACCCCTGACTGCCTCCAGAGATGGACAGACAGGCCTCCCTTCACGAAACAAATCCCTGTCTCCCTGATTATGCAGACCCCCTCTGCCATGTGGATGGTGTCTCCCATTACTACTTCTGCCTCTGCCCCTAGGGGAAGAATCCCCATGTGTGCCCTGAAAAATTCTCTGGGATTTTCGGAGCCACATGTTTTCCTCCCTTTGACATTTTGGGTAAGGCCTAGAAGGCCAGGAAAAACAGACTCCTATGGCAGAAAGAGTATTCCCTCCTTGCTCACACCTGGCGAGTATGTCCTTAACTTACAGCCTGAAGAGAAACGAGCCATCAAAGGGGGCACTGAAGAAGGTAGACTTAAAGGGTTCTGCAAAGTCACATGAGGTCTCCTTAGGGAAATTCCTGAACCCTCTGCCCTACTCGCTCCATCTGCTGCATATGAAATAAGCCTTATGGAGGCATTAATCACACAGAGTTTAAGTTGGAGAGCTGAGAGGAAACCTTGTCTGATACCCCTGTAGCAACTGAACTCTGTACAGTATCTTCTAGCTCCTTTAGGAAATCTCTTTGTAGCCTAGTAAAGTGTGTCAGGTAGTTCAATGATCTGAGTTGAAAGGACACTGAAGAGAACATGCGCTTTCTGTATCTGTCCACCATTTCAGACTCCTTGTTTAGCAGATGGACAGATGAGGGTGTCTCTGAAAGTTCCTTTATGGTGGCCACCGCCACCATAGCATCTACTGGGACACCCTTAGTAAGAAATTCTCTGTCTGAAGGTGCAGTTATAAATTTGTTTGGCCTCCGAGGAACAGATTCTACTGAGTCTGTAGACTCCCACATCTTTTGACTGACTAATTCCATGAGCTCATTGAAAGGCGGAGACACCCAAGTGGCGGAAGGGGGAGAATCAATAGTCTTCAGGTATACAGACTCCTCTTCGGAAGGGTTGATGGACTTCTAGCCATCTTTCTGTTTAAGGATTTCTAAGATGAGAGCAAAGGCAACATCCTAAGAGGGCGACCGAGGGGATCCTTCTGACCCATCAAGGTCTGAGTCTGAAGTGACTGACTCCTCTGGGGAGTCTAAATGCTTCCTCTTGCAGAGTCTCTTAAGACAGACCTCTTCAAAAGGGTATTCTAGAGAGGTTTCTGAAGAGAGGGGCCTAGAGTCTCTGTGTGTCTGTGGATGGTGTGGTGCTGAGAGAGACACCAGTGCCTTTGGGGGAAGAATGTCAGGACCCAAGAGTGGAGTGTCTGTGGAGACCGTACTCTCTTCATCACCTCAAAAGTTCCCCTCCCCTGATCCAATGACACCTCTGGCTCCAAAGAACTAGAAGGCATCCCCAGAACCAAGGGGCTTGGTGCAGAGGCCGATGTAGGAGTCGAGGTCACCTGTGCCGAAGCCCCGAGAGGCAAGTTTGGATCCGACAAATGTCTGATCCGACTCTGCTCCCCAGACCTGAATGGAGACAGTCAGCTCCTGGACCCCTTGAGTTCAGATGGAACCGAGGATGTTGTGGCAGATGTCTAGCCTGAAGATCCCAGGATGGGTCTTGGCACTGAAGGTTCCACTATGATGGGTTCCAGGCATTCTGGCTCCAAGGTCCCAGGTTGGCTCAGAGGAGGAATTGATGTTGAAGGGGAGGTCTTGGTCAGTTCCGAATCCCTCAGGGTTGGAGCCGATAGCAGTTTGGCCAGCGCTGGTGTCCTTAAAAGTTTGACCACCACCCAATCCATGTCATCATCAGATAGACTCCTGGAGGACCGAGAGGAGGGAGCAGGAGATCCTATTGGTTGTATAAGAGGTGACCTTAAAGTAGGGGAGACCTATACCAATTCCAGGGACCGGCTCTGTAATTCAAACTCTATCGGCACCATTACTGAAGAAGCCGATGAGGAAGATTTTTTGGGCGCAGCAATCTTCAGGTCCGGAGATGCAACTTTGGTCAGCTTTTTTGCTGGCTCCAATTGGTCAGAAGAAGGAGATCACTGTTTTCTGGATCTGTCAGATTTGGAAGAAGGAGACTTGGTAAATTTTGAAGATCCCTGACCTTCTAACACCTCAGTGAAGGGGGACTTCAATAAACCTCTTACTATAAGCTTGTTCTTCCTTTCAAGCAGTACTCTAGAACTAAAAGAGAGGCAAATAGAACAGGATTCTTGCAGATTCAAAGCTCCTAAGCAGTAAACACAAAGGGTGTGTCCATCCATGAAGAACATTTTTTAGTTGTATTTCACACACTTCTTAAACCCAGAGGGTTTGCTTTCTTTATGTTCCTTAGACATAATCAGTATATTAAAGTCAACAACAACACCACAAGTGTAAGAAAGTGTCTAACTACTTAGCAGTCTAGTAGACAAATCAACGGTATTACTATACTCTCTCTCTCTTAATATATATATATATATATATATATATATATATATATATATATATATATATATATATGACTGAAAGCTCATATGATCGACAACCATTTGACTGACACCAAAACACTGAAAGCTCAAAACACCTAAAGTTCATATGATCGACACTCATAACATCAACACATGAAATCCAAAGCATTATGCCCTTTCTCCACTGTAGCATGACCCTGAAGTAGGAATAAATAGGGGGGTGGGTGGCACAGCCCCCCACATTGGGGGGTGTGGGCAGCCCTCTAACCTAAACGAGTAGCTGGTTTTAGCTAGGAAGAAGCAACAGAAACAATAATTTTCTCAGTAACACTCTGCAATTTAAATGAGTGTGTAAAAAGGGCTTTACCACTAAAAATTAAACTGGGATAGGATATAACACAGGCCTGACGAAGAAAAAATGATGGCCAGAAGCAAAACAGAAGAGCAAATTCTCTTAAAATAACAGAAAACTACTTATACATTAATCACTAACTAGATAACAGCCAAAAACAGTAACTATATTTATAATGAGAAGAAAAAAGTATTCAACTTAGCCAGAGCCAAAATGGAAGTACTTGTTCTGTTTAGCGGCAAACAAGATCTGGAAGCTTTACTAGAGCATGATGGGATAGGGATACAGCCATGAGCCAGTGGAAGACCTCGAGCTTTTGTATACAGCTGAGTCAGAACCGAGGATCGGTTCCGAACCCAACCAGTGAAGAATGAAGGTGAGATAGGACAACATCACAT